>NW_011494770.1:8500565-8502585 GCF_000754665.1 Bison bison bison
GGTCAGGAAGATCCCCTGGAGAAGGAAATGGCAACCCACTCCAGTACTCTTGCCTGGAAAATTCCATGGACAGAGCCACCAGGAAAGATTATAAGTCTGCCTATTAGGGTAGGAAAATGCATTCCTCAGAAGACAGACCTCAAAGAACACCCACAGATACTAATGTGAGACCTAGCTCTCCGAAGATGGATGACACTGTGGGGATAAAGGTCACAATCCCTATATTTACTGAGGTATTTTTCTTGTACCTGGTGAGGTGTGAGACTCTAAGTAGATTTAAGAGTATTGCAGAAAAATAAATCCTATCTAGCATCCCTGAGCAGGTGAAGCGAAGATTTGTATCTGTTACCACGGGTATTTCATGTCCTCTCCCCTCCTACCCACTGACTTCTGTAGAAATCCAAGCAACTTGGCAAAATGAGGGGGGTGGGGTCAGGTTGTGCGCAGGTCTCCTTGAGCTCATGCCGCTCCCCACACTGCGCCTGCGCTACAGCCGCTCTCAGCCCTGCGAATGTGTCCAACCCCCATCTCGGAGCCTCAAAACACACTGCCCTCTTGCCCTGGGAAACCCTTCTCTGTTTTTACCTTAAATATCTTCTTGACCCTCTCAACCTATCTTTATAGTTAGCTGCTTGGTAACTTTGCCTGTGGATACGGTTCCCTTGCTTCATTGTGGTGACCTCCACTGCACTCTGTGTATCCGAGCCATCACCACATTGAGTTGTCATTACTTGTTCACAGGTTGGCCTCTCACGTGGAGTTAGAGAAGTAAGATAAAGTATAGTGGATAAGCTTTGATTTATTCCAAAATCTTTTAAGTCGATAGACAATCCACCAGGAGGAAAGAAAGATTTGGAGCAAACTGGAACACTCATAGCTTGCTGGTGGGAGTATAAAATGGTCCAGTTACTTTAGAAGACAGTGTATACTTTCTTGCAGAGTTAAACCTACACTTCCCAATATGACAACCCCAAGCTGAACAGTCTGAATATTTATTAACTGATCAGACATGACTGAACAACTGGACAACAACAAAATACAGATAAAATAATTGTGGTATATTCAGACAATGGAACTACATTTAGCAACAATAAGGAATGAGCTTAAAATGTACTCAGACATGGATCAAACTCACAGACATTGACCTGAGTGAAATAAGCCAGACATCAAAGAGGACAAACTTTGTGACTCTTCATAAAAGATTTTGGGGCCTTGAAAATTAATCTCTAGAATGGAGATCAGCGTTTTCCCTAGGAAATGTGGGGTGAGATTAATTATAAAAGGGCCTGAGAAGAATTGCCAGGGTGTTGCTTTCTACCTTGGTTGTGGTGGTGAGTATAAGGGTGGATACATTTATCATATCATCAATTCGTGCGTGCTAAAAATGTAAACTTTTCAAATTTATTTTATGCCTCAATATGAAAAAGCTGATTTTTAAACATAGAAGTCATTCCTCAGAAAACACTTTAAAAAGAAAATAATTTTATTTGTTCAGTTTTTGGCTGTGCTGGGTCTTCGTTGCTGCGCAGGCTTTTCTCCAGTTGCAGCCAGCAGGGGCTGTTCTCTAGCTGCAGGGCACAGCCTTCTCATCACCGCGGCTTCTCTTGCTGTGAGCACGTGGTTCGTGAGCCGCAGTAGCTGCAGCACAAGGCCTCAGTGGTTGCGGTTCCCGGGATCTAGAGCACAGGCTCAATAGTTGTGGTGCAGGGACTCAGTAGCTCCATGGCCTATGGGATCTTCCCCGATCAGGGATCGAATCTGTGTCTCCTGCACTGGTAGGCAAATTCTTTATCACAGAACCATCAGGGAAGCTGCAAAAAACACTTTTTGAAAAACTAAGGTGAGATCTGTTGTAGAATGCTGAGAGAAAAAGGAAATTTGTCAGTGGTATAATCCAGCGTATAACATAGGAATATCCACATTCCAAAAGTCCTTTCAATATTTTACTTTTTAAGTATCTTCCACGCTGCTCCCACTACAACTCCAACAACAACAGGAGCGGAAACGATGTTTTATTTGT
>NW_011494770.1:8503394-8507951 GCF_000754665.1 Bison bison bison
ACTTTAGCATAAACATAATTGTTATTTAATTTTCTTTCTAAGCACCTTGAACTTATGGGGATTCAATTTTAAGGGCTTTGGAGATTGAAATTGTTTAGTTACATTCCTGAGGGGAGGGAGTGTTTGGGTCATTATCATTGCTCTGATAAATTAGGAAAATAATGCTAATAAAATGTGGCATTTGAACATGTATCCTGTAAAAGCTTCTTGAAGACAACCTCTCCTTTAATATGAAAAACTAGGTAAGATTTTTTAAAAATTTAAATCAACAGCATTTTATGTAATGTTGAAAATTACCTGCTTATTCATTTGGAAGTGATCATTTTACAAGATGAGGATATGAATCACTTTCTAAACATACAAGTGAAGATTTGCACTTACAAGGAATTAAAGACAGAATACACTGGCAAGTGCTGACATTGTATTTATCTTTTCTTTAAGGACATTTTGAAAACTGGAATGACATCCTGGGCCACAGAGGGTGACAAGTTTCCAGCAAACCAGAGAATCATGAGCAGTGCGTCTCCTTCTGCTGCAGCTGTGCAGCTGTGCAGCTCTGCTACGAGCACCTGAACGGATCCTGTGTGAAAACCCCCTACTCACCAGGCCCCTGCCTCATCCTGTAAACAGTGTTCATCTTTGGAGCTGTGCTGGCTGTATTTGGAAATCTCCTGGTGATGATTTCCATTCTCCACTTCAAGCAGCTGCATTCTCCTACCAGCTTCTTGATTGCTTCTCTGGCCTGTGCTGACTTCTTGGTGGGAGTGACTGTGATGCCGTTCAGCACAGTGAAATCCGTGGAGAGCTGCTGGTACTTTGGGGAGAGTTACTGTAAATTTCACACTTGTTTTGATGGGTCATTCTGTTATGCTTCCATCTACCACTTGTGCTTTATCTCTCTGGACAGGTACATTGCGATCACTGACCCCCTGGTCTATCCAACCAGGTTCACTATGTCTGTTTCTGGTATGTGTTTTGCCTTCTCCTGGCTCTTTTCGATTATTTATTCTTTTTCCCTTCTTGGCACAGGAGCAAATGCAGCTAGACTGGAGGGTCTAGTAAGTGCTCTCACCTGTGTGGGAGGCTGTCAAATTGCAGTGAATCAGAGTTGGGTATTGGTGAATTTTCTATTATTTTTTATCCGCACCCTTGTGATGATAGTTCTTTAATCCAAGATTTTCCTCATTGCTAAACAGCAGGCTAGAAAAATTGAGAGTCTGAACAACAAGACAGGGCGATGCTCAGACAGCTTCCAAGACAGAGTGGCCAAGAGGGAGAGAAAGGCAGCAAGAACACTGGGCGTGGCAGTGCTAGCGTTTCTGGTCTCCTGGCTGCCTTACTTCCTGGATGCCATCACTGATGCCTTCCTAGGTTTCATCACTCCCACATATGTTTATGAAATACTGGTTTGGATTGCTTATTATAACTGAGCTATGAACCCCTTGATTTATGCTTTCTTTTATCCTTGGTTTCGAAAAGCCATCAAACTCATTGTCACAGGCAAAGTCTTGAGAGCGAATTCCTCGACAGTAAATTTATTTTCTGGCTAAGTCCATATTTTAGATGGAGGAATTGAATATAAATTCACCGTGAACACTCCATTGGGTAGAAAATGTAATCATATACATGCAAGATCTTGTAAAGTAAAAGAATAAATTAGGCTTCCAATATGACCTGAAGACTTAAATTCAGTTTCATCATTCTTTGGTCAATATAACATAAAAACCTGGTTGTTATGGAAACAGCATGACCTTGGAGCCAGAAATGTGGCATTTTAACATTGATCTTGGGTTGCTACTTGTCTCTGATCTTCACTGTACATCTCTAGTTATTAATCCCTTCCTTGTAGCATTCTTGAGAAAATGTAAAAGATAGAAACTGCAATGTTTTGTTATTCTAAATCCTCCCTTTATTACTTTATAATAGTTTAATCCTTGGTTATAGCTTCTCTTTTTTCCTGTGAAATATTTATGTAATTACTATTACAATACTTAAAAGTATTCTGGCTCAGGGAGGGCAAAGTAGTGACTCTGCCCTGTCAAGTGTTCAGATTTGTGAGTCCAGAAACATAATGTCGGAGTCGGATAAAATCAACCCAGAGATAAATATATTGACTATAATATCTGTCGAATTATTTGCTATGGGAAAGGTAATTGATGTTATAAATAGCATTCATTTGTTGAGTGGGCTACTTCCTGGTGATTGTCTGCTCATAAAATTTTGGCTGACTTTATAAATTTTACCAGTTAACATGTTTATAGCATGCACGAGTTTTTAACATTGTCATTTTTTATTGCACTTTATGTTAAATTAGCCTTCTGTTTTGTTCACTTTTGCATTGTTCCAAAGATTATTTATAAGGATTTTCAGTGATATACATGAAAGCCCAAATTACAAATATGTTCCAAAAAATACAGAACTGAAATGAAGGATATAAAAAGATGACAGACAGAGGCTGATAAATGCATTTTATATAACCCACAAATTTGAAACTGAACAAGTTAAGCAATTCACATTGTATAGAAGCCAGTCAACTTTTCAGAAATGGAGACTTGTTTTGGGTACTAAGACTAGAGAATGCTGTATTTCTGTAATTTTAATAATTTTTTAAATAAATTTCTTGATTCTATTCTAATTTTATTTTGTAGCAATCAGATATCAAGTTTGAGAAATCAGAGAATCATATCATTGGGACAGGGATGAATATATTTCAAAATATCCTTGTTTATTTCTCTAATTTCTTATTTAATGTAAATCAATCATATATTAGGGACATCATTTCTGACTATTATTTAACAAATGCTTTAAATTGGTAAACCTTTCCTGAGACTGTGTATTATCTATGATTTAATGTACTTATGAGAAACTCTCCCATCTTTACTTGATGGTTAAAGATGAAACAAATGATTTAAAGGCACCCTAGACTGCTTAGCATTAGTTTACCCTTAACTCTTCAGTTCTGACAGTGAAAATTTATTTTGATTTACTGCTTTCAAAAATGCAATCGTTGTTGTTGCTCAGTCACTAAGTCATGTTTGACTTGTTGCAACCCCATGGACTGCAGCATACCAAGCTTCCCTGTCCTTCACTATCTTCCAGAGTTTGCTCAAATTCATGTTCATTGAGTCCATGATGTTAACTAACCATCTCATCCTCTGTCTCTGTCACCCCTCTCTCCTCCTACCCTTAATCTCTCTTAGCATAAGGATTTTTTCCAATGAATTGGCTCTTCCCATCAGGTGTGGCTCAGCTGGATAAGAATCCTCCTGCAATGCAGGAGACCTGGGTTCGATCCCTGAATTGGGAAGATCCCCTGGAGAAGGGAAAGGCTACCCACTCCAGTGTTCTGGCCTAGAGAATTCCTCGACTCTATAGTCCATGGGGTTGCAAAGAGTCAGACACGACTGAGCGACTTTCACTTCACGTCAAGTGACCGGAGTATTGGTGCTTCAGCTTTAACATCAGTCCTCCCAATGAATATTCAGGGTTGATCTCCTTTAGGATTGACTGGTTTAATCTCCTTGCTGTCCAAGGAACTCTCAAGAGTCTTCTCTGGCACCACAGTTGGAAAGCATCAGTTCTTTGGTGCTCAACCTTCTTTATGGTCCAACTGTCACATCCATACATGACTACCGGAAAACCATAGCTTTGACTCTACGAACCTCTGTCAGCAAAATTATGTCTTTGCTTTTTATTATGCTGTCTAGATTTATCATGGCTTTCCTTCCAAGGAGCAAGCATCTTCTAATTTCATGGCTGTAGTTACTGTCAGCAATGATTTGGGAGCCCCCCAGAAATAAAATCTGTCACTGCTTTGGCTTTTTTCCTGTTCTATTTGCCATGAAATGATGGAACCAGATGCCATGATTTTAGTAAGCCAGCTTTTCACTCTTCTCTTTCACCCTCATCCAGAGGCTCTGTAGTTCCTCTTTACTTTCTGCCATTAGAATGGTATCACCTGCATGTCTGAGGTTATTGACATTTTTTCAGAAATCTTGATTCCAGTTTGCAGTTTATCACTTCTGGCATTTAACATGCCAGATGTACACATGTCAGTACATTCAGATATACTCTGAATATAAGTTAAATAAGCAGAGTAACAATATACAGGCTTGTCTTTCTGCTTTCCCAATTTTGAACCAGTCCTTTGTTCCATGTCCGGTTCTAACTGTTGCTTCTTGTCCTGCACACAGATTTTTCAGGAGACAGGTAAGGTGGTATGATATTCCCATCTCTTTAATAATTTCCCACAGTTTGTTGAACTATACAGTCAAAGGCTTTTTTGAAATCAATGAAGGAAAAGTAGATACTTTTCTTGAATTTCTTTGCTTTCTCTGTGATCCAGTGAATTTTGACAATTTGCTCTCTGGTTCTTCTGCCTTTTCTAAGTCCAGTTTGTACATCCAGAAGTTCTCGGTTCACTGTTGAAGCCGTGCTTGAAGTGTTTTGAGCATAACCTTATTAATATGTTAAATGAACACAATTGTATGGTAGTTTGAACATTCTCTGGCATTGCCCTTTTTTGAAATTGGAAGGAAAACTGAACTTTTCCAGTCC
>NW_011494770.1:8510903-8513278 GCF_000754665.1 Bison bison bison
CTAGGAGTCCGGACACGACTGAGCAACTTCACTTTCACTTTTCACTTTCATGCATTGGAGAAGGAAATGGCAACCCACTCCAGTATTCTTGCCTGGAGAATCCCAGGGACGGCGGAGCCTAGTGGGCTGCCATCTATGGGGTTGCACAGAGTCGGAGACGACTGAGGTGACTTAGCCGTAGTAGCAGCACAGAAGAAAAGTATGTTTTAATATCAATATATAAGAAATAGATTATTTAAGAATAAAGGGCAGTTCTGTAAATTGAACAAACAATATGAGACACGCATCTTATTGTTCTCATTCTCTGACCCCCACACTGGCACTGATCCCCAGACTGGCATTTCAGCATAACTGAATTAAGATTGAAAGACATTACAAAGAATAAATATTGAGATTTAACTTTACAAACATGTTTCTTCTGTGTCAGTTCTGTGCACGTTTTAGGAACCTGGTCTTCATCTGAGGTCTCTACTCTTTCACAGCAGAGCAATGAGGGGGCATCCTTTGCATTCTTTCTCATGGTGGTGGAGCAGTCACCCTCCAACCTCCCAGAAACCCCCAAAGGTCATCAGATTATACCAGTCTTGCCTCTCTCCAATATTGTCAACATGGGCACAGGGCCCTTCTTCCTTTTTGCTTCTTAATGTTAATTCTGAGCACTTCATCATTCTCTCCACAACTATAATACATATATTTATACATAAACATATATGTATATAAAACATTTAAAGTTGTGAACACTTGCTCTGTTAAATACTGAATCATGTGCTTTAGCAATACTAACCCTAATAATCATCGTACTAACTCTTTGTTGAAGGTAAAATTATCGTCCCCATTTCACAGCTGAAAATACTGAGGCCTGGGCCAGTTATGAAGTTGGGGAAAGCCTGAATTCAATCCTGGGACAACTGGATCCAGAGTCTGTGCTCTTGACCATGCACTAATCTGCCTCACAGTTTCTAGAAATTCTCTCCTTCTGGAATATCACCTCCACCCTGCCTCTGTCCTTACTTAGGACTTGTAATTTACTAGATACAATCTTTTATCTGAAACCCCTAGGACTTATAGAAATCAGACTCTTTTACTTTTTCATTTAAAAGGCCTATCCCTTAAATATTTGGAATATACCAGTGGAGAGTGTGAAGCACTTGTCATCAGTGCATTATTTCCACATCAATACTCAGATAGTCAAAACAATATTAATGTATCTGCATGAATATTCACATAGACTGATAAGAAATTAACACTAGAAATAGCCTCATGCAAGTGTTTGTCAACAAATTAATTAGAAACAAACTTCAATGTTATAGATTTTAGAATTTTAGAATATGGACCTGTACTTGAAATCCCTCCAATTTGGGTATCTAATCACTGACACCAGTCTTTCCAGCTCACTTGCTCTAGGAAGCCAACTGCATTCATCACTTACCCACCTTCAGTGTCAGCACCGTCATTCTACTCAGTCCTTAGAAGTGAAGTTATAAACTGGAAGGAAAGATCCTGTACTTGTTTTATTATTTTTACTAATGGTTATTATATCTCTAACTCTACTATGCTATACTAACCTGTATTATTCTATATTATTGGTAATGTAATATAGTAATTAATTGGACTTAAGCATAAGTTAAGTCTTTTCCTACCTTACTTCTATTCAGACAGCTCTTTATGGTGGGTATTACTACTCCCAAATCAGAGCTGAGCAATCTGATGCCAGGAGAGTTCAGGTAAGCTGTCCAATTACATATCCAGGATTTACCCTTGGTACTTTCTGATTCAAACCTCTGTACAATCATTCTCCAGGGACATTGTCTTCCCAGCTTAGAAGGTGGGCTCCCCCTATAGCTTATACCAAACTCATGTATTGTAGCTCATCACTTTTTCAGAAATGGCATAAAGAGTAGAAATCAAACTCAATGACAGTTGGCAGAATAACAAAAGATCTCTTCAAAATAATCAGTTGATAATAAAGCTCTCCAAAGTACCAGCAGCTCTACTCACTGGCCTCATTCCAAACAGCTATCCTCTCCAGCTCAGTTCCTCATCACCTCTCTGACCTTGGCTGACTTTTTGGTGGGTGGTGGTTCTGACACTCAGCACAGTGAGGAGAATGAAAGGAGACCCTGGTGGTCCAGTGGTTAATACTCCATGCTTCCAATGCCAGGACACGGAAGCAACATTACTGTCTATCTATAAATGAATGGATAAGGAAGATGTGGTGCATATACACAAATTCTCTCATTTCACATGCTAGCAAGGTAAAGCTCAAAATCCTTCAAGCTAGGCTTCAACGGTACATGAATCGAAAACTTCCAGATGTACAAGCTGGATTTAAAATTTTCTGTACCTTCCACACAATTTTGTTTTGAACCTAAAAC
>NW_011494771.1:0-2256 GCF_000754665.1 Bison bison bison
GGAACAGCGTGTATACCTGTGGCGGATTCATTTTGATATTTGGCAAAACTAATACAATTATGTAAAATTTAAAAATAAAATAAAATTAGAAAAAAAAAAAAAAGGAAATACATTGACTGCCTCTCACAAATTCGTGCAGCCTGCATGCTGTCACCATATAAGGGCGACACTCAGATACACAGTGATGCTGTCACAGCTCCAGGAAATGCAGTCTGGACAGAGGAGGATACTCATCCAGGGCAAGACAGCACAGCCACAAAGACCTGAAGAGTGCAAGCTAATAAACGGATACTGTATCTATAGAGAAATCAACAGTGTATACATTTGCCATGTTGCCTCTGGTAATTCCGGCATCTAAACAAGTACTGAGATAAAGAGAAGCCAGTAAAAAAAAAAAAGAAGAAGAAGAAGCTAGTAAAATACTAGGGAAGCTAACAAGCAAAAATCTTACCAATTGCTTTCTTCAGTGCTTCAAAGGTGATTTCTTCCGTGTTACTAACCTAGAGAAAAGTGATTTTAAGTAAAATAGAGGGTTTAGAAAGGTCAATATAAATGACACCCTCACCTAGTTACAAGTCATCTAAGACCTTTTACAAATATTTTCTCTTCTTTGTGTTGGCTGGATTCATGATTATACTCCACAGTATCAAATAATCATCACGTTTTCATTTGTTTTAACAATAGCCTAGCACAGTGGTTCCCCAAACAGGTTACAGATTGATGCTGGGCTGGCAGAACTAGCACCCTTTAAGGCAACCCAACTAACAGTCAAGGCAGAGATTATGTATAAATGCAGCTTCAGCTGTGTAATAAATGAGAACTAAGTATTCTATACTCTCTATAATTTTGGTACCACATATGTTTACAAATCAAAAATGAAATAATCAGAAACTCTGAATAGTTTAAAAGCAAGAATCACTACTTTGGGAAGTGTTCAATGAGTACAGTTAACCAACATCTTAAAATAATCATATTCTGGATCTTTTAAGGTCAACCACCAAGTCTGATTATCCAGAAAACACCCTTTAACTTGAAGTTTTCAAATCTCTCCTGTTTTGAGACATGTTTGTGCTATATAAACAAAGTCAGGAATACTATATAAAGTCAGGAATACTTTTTGTGGCACTAACACATTTTCAGGAGGAATAATATATCCACTTATTATAGTATCTCAATAAAAGTTAAGAAATGATACATGAATACTTGCCTTGGACTCTGGGCATCCCTAATTTTAGCTCATGAGCTTCCTTTTGCTAAGTCTAAGGCAGAAAGACTAATGAAAGCAAAGGGCTTCATGCTTTGCACCTTAGCTTCTCTGTAATACAAAGGCTTTAGCTGGAAATCAAGCAGCAAGAGTTTCACTACCTCAGTTTTTCTACTGAAGGTTCATATTTCTAGTTGAAGTCAGATTAAACTCGGAGATCTTCAGTTGCTTTGGTCTAGATATTTGGAGCAGATATACAAGATTAGGCTCTGGCTGGTCAATTATTTGTACCTAGAAGCAATCTAGCACTTCAAAGTTGTTCTTAGAACTGGTTAAGACTTTTAGACTTTTGATAAACGATTAGACCACAGGAGAAAGAACACAGGAGAAGCCAGAAGGCCAGGATCCTTGTTACACAGAACTTTTACCTATTACCTGTTCAATTTTGGGTGGATGAAAAGCTAAAGGACTTTATCTAATAACTCGTTTGTTTTCCTCAGAGAATGATGATGCGCTCCTCAGCATGGAAACCTCTCAAGTCACTCAGCCTCCCTCCCGTTTTTGCCTCCTTCCTCCGAGCTCCTCTGTGGGCCTTGCCGGTCCTCTCCCCCGTCTCCAGCCTGGCTACCCAAGACCCGCTTCACCCTCAGTGCAAACTACCACAGGGGTCTCTATTTGGCCTCTCTACAGCCAGTCTCTTCTTTCCAATGTAGCTTAGTCACACTTCTGAGATTCTTTTTACGAAAGCCCAGCTTTGACAATGACACTGCCCAACTTTCAAAGTGTTGCCATTTCCTATCGGAGTACACATGAAGCCCTCGGCCTGGGGATGAAATGTTCTATAACTTGGCTTCAATCTTGTCTCCCATTCCTGCCTTTTGTGAATTTTCTTTTTTTAAAAAAAAGAAGAATTTCTTTCTACTAATGTTTAATGATTCATATTTTTCATACAAAGTATGGAGAAGGCAATGGCACCCCACTCCAGTACTCTTGCCTAGAAAATCCCATGGACGGAGGAGCCTGGTGGGCTGCAGTCCATGGGGTCGTGAAGA
>NW_011494771.1:2747-6035 GCF_000754665.1 Bison bison bison
AAAAAAAAAAAAAAATTTATTTATTTAAGCACCAGAGATCAGAGAGTCATGCCTGTGGTGCTTTATTCTATTAGTCAAGCTGATTGTTTAATTTCAGGAAGCAGATATATCTCTATTCTATTTTAGTCATTTATCTTCCTGAATACTTTAATTTAGGTATCTTTATACACATACAGGGCAATTTTTAGGAGAAGTTCACTAAGGATTCACAGTGGGCTAAAACTTGAATTGCAAATGTTAGAAGTGACATACTACAAATGGACCAGGTATTTTAATAGATTAGTAAAAAGCTGAGCTGTATCTAGGGGAAAACCAAAGTTTTGCTATGATCTCCATCTAACCAACATTAAAAAAAAAGTTACAAGCTCTAAAGTGAAAGTGAAGTCGCTCAGTCGTGTCCGACCCTCAGCAATCCCATGGACTGCAGCCTACCAGGTTCCTCCGTCCATGGGATTTTCCAGGCAGGAGTACTGGAGTGGGGTGCCATATATCTGAGGACTATATGGGATTCTGTATATATAATTTCACATAATTTTGATGAAATAATGATTTTTCAAATGAGCAGTTTTTAATTTGATTCACTGTTAACAAATATACATATTCTCAGTTTGATATTTTGTTACATCATTAACTGGTGAATACCTAACTGATGAAAATCTCTCCTGTCCACACAATGAAATTACCTGGTTTTAGCCTAGAAGGTACCATCATTCTGTCTTCTGGTATCTGAACAACCATTCCTAATACACAAAATTAGGTACCACAATGGTAAATGAGTTTGAAACTCCAATGCACTCAACTAAAAACTGTACTTAATTTTTCGAATACTCAGAGTGAGGTGTATTTGACTTAGGATTTACAGTTATAGCAAAGATAAAACAAAAGTGATCTTTAATAATTTAACAAATGTATTAGTGAACTTTTAATGTAAAATTCATGCTCAACAATCTTCCTCCTATACTAAGTCTTCATGCAAATGTCATTTCAGTTCATTTTATTAAAATAAACTGACCCTCTGCAACAGTTTGAAGTGCTATATATGTATTTTTAGGAGAAATAAAAATGGTCAACAAAAGGCAAAGGGAAAAATTCCAGTCAGTAAAACAGACTGCACTCTTGACACATATAAACTAAGGGTTTGGATGAATTTCTTCCCTCCAAAGGTATTATCAGCAAGTTCATAATCATTAAAGATAGAGTTAGCAAGGCATCCTCCTTGCTAATAATGAGTATAAAAATAAAATGGCTTTGAAGAGGTGAAATTTAGGGAAGATGATTTTTCTTGAGTCTTAAATTGGTAAGAAAACTTTAAACCAACCTCAAGGCCCCAAGTTCCAAAATGAACACTAACAGCTTATTCAAACTACTCCAATGCTCTGAAGGTAATTTCTTTATGAAACTGGTTATTCTACGTAAGAGGGAGTTAAAAACCTTGAAAGATATAAATTAATTGGCTGTACCCTGGCCACCAAATACTTTAAAATCCTGCACACAAATTAACTGACAGGGTTTGGAAGCAGGAGGGAGAGAGGAGGCTGAGAAAGCATAAATTCAGACAATTTCCTTCCCCTTTTCTTATATGGATATTCTTTTAATCATTTATACTGTACCAAGAGAAATAATGAAATACCTAGGAAGCAAACAATGGATAAACCACAAGGAGGAGGCTGACTTGACATGCTGGCACATCGGCACTTTTACTTGACTATCAAAAAATTCTCTGCTGATTTGTGTGGATAAGTTCTAGAGAATACTGGCTGCTTTTTCTTCCTATAACTCAGGAGGGTACACTCTTGTGCTCTATTGAAACAGGAGGAGAACATTAAATCTATGATATTTCAAATAAGTCCTTCAAGAGTACACAGGTCACTGATAAAGCTTAGCCTATATTAAATGTTATATTTACTTTCCAAAATGATTTAAAAAATTCTCTCATAGGTGAAATTTTGAAACTTTCTAAAAGTAGTGGGTATTTGGCTTCACTTGAGAGTGTATAATCCCATTTATTCTCACAACTTATGTTTCATAAATCTTTTAAAATAAATAGGATTAGAGGGCCTATTTATTTAATAACAGGCCTTATATACGTTCTTACTTATTAAAAAAGCTTAGTTCCATGGTTTCTTTTACTACAATGTGAAAAGCAGTGATACCATAACACTTAATATTAAATTTATGTATCTTTGTAAGTATCTGAAATGAATTCAGTAAAATAAATTGTAAATTACAAGTTCAAGGCTAAATCAAATTAACATCTACTAACAATTTTATTTAGGAATAATTTAGAGTTGTATTTGCTTCTAAAAGTGCAGAGGGGCAAAAAGCTCTTTCAAACTGACTGATGTCTATCTCAAGACAGTAGTACTTGGTCATAAACTTTCAGCAACTTACCACATCATCAGAAGGAATGCTGTTGGGTAAAATATCCACCTGAATGGATACGGTGTCCACAATACTCTTCCTTCTAGAAAGTCGATCTTCATCTATAGTTAAAAAAAAAAAAAATTCCCCCATTATTTGCTAGTTAGAAATGGTATATCACGTATAAATTCCAGTTATTTCAGATTTCAAAAAATTTCAGGAAATTAAGACAGTTTGTCTTTTTTTGCTTTTACTAAATATACAAAGCAGTGTGCTCTCAGACTTTAACAGATTTAAAAAATAAAATTGATAGGTGGACTCGGTTTCATACAGTTGACCCCTGAATGACATGGAGGTAGGGGCGCTGACACCTGAGGAGCCAAAGATCAGTACAGAACTTCAAAGCTGGCCCTCCATACCCCCAGTTCCGTTTCCAGTCCAAATTTCCAATTTTGTATTAATCAATTCTATTCAACATGTTTTATCATGTTGAGGTTTGACAGAAAACAACAAAATTCTGTAAAGCAATTATCCTTCAATAAAACATTAATAAAAAAAAAAAGTTCTAAACTCAATTTTAACGTCTTTACGAAAACCTTCTTTATCTCCACACTGTCATATTTGTTTTTCAAGAGAGCCATCCTTCAGAATTTTTTATCTTTTCTTATGTAGATTTGAGGATGGCTTCTGAAGTGGTCCAATAGAGCACTCCCTCTTTTACTGCCGGTAGAGCTGCTTCTAAAATGAATCTTTTTTCAGACTAACTGGTAATTTTAAAACAAATCCAGCCTACTGACTAATGCTGAGCTTCCCAAGAATTTTGCACATCGAAGCATACACAAACTTATAGTACATGTAAGGCACAGGGAGCTTAATGGAAGCTCCCTGTAAGCAGTCAGCTTACAGCTGCCTGCACTGTAAGCTGAC
>NW_011494771.1:6135-6672 GCF_000754665.1 Bison bison bison
TTACTTATATTCATTATGCGTATCAGTCATGCTGATGGGGCTTTATTTAAAATTAAAAAAAAAAAAAAAATTTATTTATTTAAGCACCAGAGATCAGAGAGTCATGCCTGTGGTGCTTTATTCTATTAGTCAAGCTGATTGTTTAATTTCAGGAAGCAGATATATCTCTATTCTATTTTAGTCATTTATCTTCCTGAATACTTTAATTTAGGTATCTTTATACACATACAGGGCAATTTTTAGGAGAAGTTCACTAAGGATTCACAGTGGGCTAAAACTTGAATTGCAAATGTTAGAAGTGACATACTACAAATGGACCAGGTATTTTAATAGATTAGTAAAAAGCTGAGCTGTATCTAGGGGAAAACCAAAGTTTTGCTATGATCTCCATCTAACCAACATTAAAAAAAAAGTTACAAGCTCTAAAGTGAAAGTGAAGTCGCTCAGTCGTGTCCGACCCTCAGCAATCCCATGGACTGCAGCCTACCAGGTTCCTCCGTCCATGGGATTTTCCAGGCAGGAGTACTGGAGTGGGGT
>NW_011494771.1:6772-29974 GCF_000754665.1 Bison bison bison
TTACTGCCGGTAGAGCTGCTTCTAAAATGAATCTTTTTTCAGACTAACTGGTAATTTTAAAACAAATCCAGCCTACTGACTAATGCTGAGCTTCCCAAGATTTTGCACATCGAAGCATACACAAACTTATAGTACATGTAAGGCACAGGGAGCTTAATGGAAGCTCCCTGTAAGCAGTCAGCTTACAGCTGCCTGCACTGTAAGCTGACTGCCCAAGACCAGACCCAGCTACCTGAAGAGCTAAGGAGATCAGTATTCAGACACACCTGTAAGGTTCCCAATAACAGGGAGCTCAGGCCTAAAATTAGCCTAATAGCACAGTCAGTCACACCATAATCTGGCAACACTCTTTCTAATTTCATTTTGTATTTGCAGTTGACCAAAGGAAATGGCAACTCACTCCAGTATTCCTACCTAGAAAATGCCATGGATGGAGGAGCCTGGTAGGCTACAGTCCATGGGGTTGCAAAGAATCAGACACGACTGAGCAACTTCACTTCATGAACAACCTAGGAGTTTGGGGCAGACTCTTCTGCAGTCAAAGGTCTGCATTACAACTTTAATTGGCCCTCCAGATCCATGGTTCTGCTTCAACTGGAGACCACGTAATACCGTGGTACATATTTATTGAAAAATATCTGCATTTAAGTGGAACTATGTAGTTCAAACCAGTGTTGTTCAAGGGTCAACTCTACTGTGATTTTATTCTTCTCAAGGGGTCAAGAATGAACTAAAAGAGGGCAAACATAAGGAAATTGGTTTCTTGGGACTTTCCTGGTGGTCCAGTGGTTAAGACTCTGTGCTCTGAGTGTGGGCTTGCTCCCTGGTTGGGGAACTAAGATCCCAAAAGCTGTGTGGCATGGCCTAAGAAAACCATTGGTTTCTTTCTTACTGACTACTCCTCTACTCCAAGGCAGCCTTCCATGGCAGTAAATTCATGCTGTTAATCAAATATGGCAATTTACTCTCTTTCTGGGACATAGAAGGATTGCAGTTCCTGGCCTCTCTGTGGTTAGGAGGGACTCTGTAACTAGTTCTGGCCAATGAAGAGTGAGCAACGTTTTAGACTGTGGCTATTCCATCAGCTTGGACTCCAGAACAAGGAGGATATGAGGTTATGCACGGTTAGTTGGAGCAACGAGTTAAGTCTTTACAGTTTTAAATCACTAAGAACGCGTGTCTGTTTATTCTCACAGCACAGCTTAGCCAGGGTTCTTCACCTTGGCACTACTGGCGTTTTGGGCCAGGTAATTCTTGCCGTGGGAGCTATTCTGTGTATTGCAGAATATTTAGCAGCATCTCTAATTTCTACCTGCTAGATACCAGTAGGCCTGCCCCACTGGCAATAACTGAGAATGTTTCTAGGGTTGACAAATGGTTCCTAGAGTGGGAAAAATCACTCACAGTTGAGAACCACTGACCCATCCCATCCTGATAACAGACCTTTCAAGAATGTTCCCTGTATGCCACCATCTTATTTTAAGTTTCTTAAACACTAACCACATCACTACTCCAAGCAATTCTACCCATTGCCTGAGGAAGTAAAAAGGCAATCTGCATTCTCCAGTCAGAGCCTACAAACAGGAACATCGGCTGTTCCCTGATGTATTAAGGCAAATGTGCCTATTCTCCAGTCTCTGAGCATCTGCCTCACATGCTTTTCTACAAACAGAAACTCCTACTGGAAACACCTGTTACCTGCCCTTCCTTATGTCCCCCCACCATAAAGACTCTTATCTTTCAAGCTCTACTTACACACTACATCGCATCCTTTAAATCTTAAGTATTACTTAATTGTTTTTACTTGTCTTTCTTCTAGCTCCAGAAATTTCCTATCGGTTACGATTGATCTTTCCTTATCACTATTCAATCATTATCACCCGGAAGTCACTGACTGGGCCTTGAACTACCAACGCGTAAATCGATGTCTTGTCTCCCCAGCTGTACAAGAATTCAGTGGCAGACTGTGTTTTGCATCTATCATCTAGCAGTTACTATGGTTCTGCTGTATAAAGGCTGGAGGTACAGAATGAATACACACCCATCTGTGACAAATTACTACATATTGTTTCACTACAGTTTTCAGATTGAAAGTATCTTATCTCCTGCATATGACTATTACTGAGGTAACCGAGACACTGTACTTTTTCTAATTTTTCCTCATGATCATATGTGCTAATATAAATCACCAAACATAAAAATCAACATCAATCGAACTGCTACAAAACAGTATGGTCATCACTGCTGACTTGCTTTTCAACTTTCAAGGCTTTACTAGAACTCAAAATGAGGAATAAATAATAGCCTGCTTCTCCAAAAAAACCCATACAAGAATTTCTAGGTTAACATATGAAACCTGATGGGTTGCAGAGAAGAGAGAAATTGAAGCTTAAGATAAAAAAAAAGGAAAGGAGAAGTACAGAAGCAGGAGAGGGATCACTGAGAGGCAAAAGTGAGTTAGAACGGGAGGGAGGTATGGGCAGAGATTTGAGAAAGACAAGGAATTTTTCAAAGGAAGAAAACGAAACTCAATGGGAAACTCTAACACTCTATTCTCAGAAAGTTCTTTCTTTTCATCAATAGAGCAACCTGCTTGAAGGTGACAGAAAAAGCCCAGTCACAACTAAGTATCATGCACATCTACACATGAGTAAGCTCTCCACAACACAGCTTACAGAAGATAACGCCCGTTTTCATGGGCCGTCCACGTCTGCTCCTGACCTGTCCTTCAAGGGCGGCTGAAACGCAACACCACTGCAGCCGCTGTGGACGGCCCTGTCCTGCCGGCTCGAGAACTGCCTCTTGGCGTCTCAGTGCCTTGCGTGTGCACTCCCCGGGTAGAGCCTTGCTTCTCTTCCTCAGGCTGGCCTGGGGCAATCTCAGACGCTACTTTCTATGCCCCTTCGGTTTTCCCATCCCACCTCCCTCTCCACTTCCTATAATCTGCTGTTCGGTATGGTAATCATTGTTACTTCTTTCTGTTTTTAATTGCAACCTGGGTTTTAGAGCAATACTTGGAGACAGTGAGGCCTAACTTCCTTCAGTGATACAGTGATATTCTGCTGCCACCTGGAGTGTCTGTGTATAATGTATGGAACTGCATTCGCAAGTAGACACAACAGTCTGAACACAAGAATAATACAGAACTACATTAAATTACTCAATATAATTGTCTATGGTTGTATAAGAAAAGGTAGAAGAATTTACTTAACTGTATATTAATAAATCATGAAATGTAATTAGGGCTACAATGCTGCTCCGATTCAATTAAAAAGCTAACCGGCAAAACGAAATTTCAGAGGTAACTTATCTATACAAAATTTCATTTTAACACTGATACTACTTATACAGATAAGACTTTTTTGGTTCTATAGAAAAACACAAAATTCCATCTAGAGCTAACACGTATTTATTTATAGTGAAACTGGTTTTTTAGGTTCTATGCAATTCTTATCAAGCCATTCCCTGTTTAAAATCATTTAATGACTCCCCAATGCTTTCAGAACAAACTATTTAACCAATCCTACTCTTCCAAGTCACTCCGAAGTAGACTAACTTTACAGTAATTCCTTGAAAAATCATCTTCTTGCTTGCCTCCATTCTTCCACACATGCTGTTATGTTGGCATGAAACAGTTCACTTGCCTAACACTTGCTTCAGGCTCAGCTTAGGGGTTTTTTTTCCTTCTGGAAAACACCCCTGTTTCACAAAACCTGGACAGAAGACTCTCCTAGGTGCTGCCTGAGGACCCCAAACCTCTCTGATGACAGCTTTTAAGGCATACTGCAATCGTCTAGTTAATTGTCTTGTTAGACAAACTGTATAATGAATTAACTTCTTTCCTATGCATCTAGAATACAAGTGCTGATGTGCCATCTCGGGAGAACTGAGAAAAACGTCATTCAAAATCATCTTCTGTGTTTCTTGGTCCAGATGAGGAATCCTGTTAGGAAAGACAGTATGCTTTGTTAAACCGAGAACCTTTACCTGTCTTGCTTCTGTTTGCACAGCAGCTGCCACATTGTAAATACTCATTAAATACTGTACCCCTTCATAGAGGAGCATGTAACACACACCTAGACATACACTATTAACTCAAATTCTAGGCTGATTTGCAATAATTAGCTAACATTTATTGATCACTTACTTTATGCCAGTCACTAACTGTTCAGTAAGCTTTAGGCATACCATTCTTCTTTCTTTAGAACCAGTTACCATTATATTTCAACTGTTTGTCTGTCTTCTCCACCAAACTTTAATCCTTGAGGACAGGGAGTGAATCTTAACATCTTTCTACCCCAAAAGTCAGAAGAGTGCTTGATATAGTAGACCCTCAGTAAAAGTTTGTAATACAAGAAAAAATAAATCTGGATCAATAAGGAACAATCTTTGAGCACACAGCCGGTAAAATCAATTTATTAAGCACCTAACTGAACAGGCAAGGCAGTTAATTCTAGTGGTCTTACCTAATCAAATTATTTAATTTCAGCCTCACTATCATCATTTGTAAACAAAACTAATGCTACTTTCCTCACCAAACTACATTCTCAGATTCCCTGAGAACACGAATACAGAGTACCACTGTGACTGGCAAACACTCGGTACATAATAAACGGCAGCTACTCTTTTGATGATGAAGGGTATACATGCATGATACACAACAACCTAAATATTTAAACTGTTTTCTTTTAACAAGAAAGATACCTTAAATCTTAAATCCCTTATTTTTTTTAAAATGAGTATCTGATGGTTATATAGCAAAAGGAAAATTTAATAATTGATTAGGCCACAAAGTCTTACTATGTCTTCTGACTCTCTCTGCATTAAGGCAGGACACACATGCCACAGACTGGTTCTAAATTGCCAAAATCTTTATAAATCAGAAGACTCTTATTCACACTGAGGGATTTCTATGCAGTTACATAACTAAGAATATGCTGAAATGCTCAGAATTCTTCTAGTCAGTGATAGACAGGCATTAAAAAAGAAAATACATCCTTTTCAGGGGTGGGAAGAAATGGGAAATACAAACCATTTGTTAAAATAAAAAAAATGCACCGTAATTTTCATTCAGAATTGTTCGGAGTTAAAGGAACTGGGTAGAAGGAAGTAACAAGGGATGGAGAGTAAACTACAGCTATGGGGAAGGTAGAGCAAAACAGTCACTGAGTTCACAACTACAGAGCACACAGGCCACTGCCTCCGTTTTCTAGAAGGCAGCTGGACTAAGCTATTTTCCTAAAGGATGGGGGAGGGAAAGGGCAGGCCAACCGACACTGGATTTACCTTTGCACTTGTGCCTGGGTTTATGAGGTTTTTTGCCTGAAGGAAAGAGAGCTAAATCCAAATTATAAGAATGCATTTTTAAAAACCTATTTAAAAAATTCTTTAAAATTATAAAGCTCTACTAATAGTTTATTCTTAGCACTTTTTACTTTCCCAAGGAATTTCTGAGGAGCAGAATTTTCTATACTATAGAATTTAAAAGAAAATGCAAAAGCTTTCATTAACATCTCAGACTATTATGAACAACTATCTGTAATAAATATACATATTTTGGATCCAAATTATAAAAAAGTTATTTCCAAATATCATGCTGTTTCTAGCGATTAATTCGGAAAACTACCTAAATGAAATCAAACAGCTCTCTTGTAGAACAGATACAGCCCCATCAAAAGAAAATGAAGGTGTCCTAAGATAAAAATCTTTGATTTTAGCTTTCAAAGTAAAAAGTGAATGCAAGATATGATGCAGTTTTGCTTTGAAACAAAACAATTATCTCAAGCAATGAAAAGAACAGAAGGAGATACATTATACACAGAGGAAAACATATTCTTAACTTAAAAAGTTTGCAGGTTTCTTTACAAAGAAAGTAGTCTGTACTCTTTCAAATGACAAAAATTACCTAATTCATTAAGCTCAATAGTCACAAATAACTAACTAAATGATTTTTACCAATTTCCTGAAGTTAAACACAATATTGCTTAAAGAGCAAAGATCTTACTTTGCTTCTCTGTTTAAAGAATAATATTATTCAGTATAATAATACATGAACTATAATAATTAACACTTGAGGATTCAATTTGCTCATGATAAAATCATGTATGTGTCTTTTACTAAAGGTTTTCAAGAACAAAATTTTAAAATAGAAGTAAACTTTAAGCATCTGAAACAGTTGGTATAGTAAGTACACAAACAGAATTAGTTTTCATTGCTAACTGAACTCGCAAAAAAATTGCTGATACGTATTCGAAAGAGTTTTAATCACCCCCCCTTACCTGTCACTTGTGGTACGTACGGGACTGACAACCTCTCAACACTATACCCACTTCCACCTAGGGACTCTGCAATCTTGTTGGTCAAAAAGTACAAATTTTTGTCATGCTTCTCTAAAGATTTTGGAAGCCTGTCAAGTTGATCAAAACAAAAGCCATTTAGTATTATTTAAAATAAGTTAACATATAAACATTCTAGATCAAGGTCTAAATATAAATGCAACTTAAACTGTAATTAGTCATAGGAAAATCAGTATATTTTAGGTGACTAATTTGAGCTCTTTAAAAACATATGGAGTGTGGACCCAGCTAGGAAGCGTTCTGCTGTTCTTCTTCCCCAGTAACATCCCAAGGGTGAGGTCAGCCTTATTTTATCCTGCTGGTATTCACACATTAAATGATGAAGACGAAATTCAGCTTTAACTATCATGCTAATTAAAAATCTACTACAGGAAGAAAATAAAAATGAAGCTCACTGACTACTAATCAAGAATACACTAGCCAACTAAGTGACAGGAAACTCTCGTCCAAGACATACAGCTTCACTTTCCTTTCAAACTGCTTGGTATTATATTATGCTGATGCTTTCAATATTAAACTGCTTTTAAGAGTCCAAAAGCTGAATAAAGTATTTTTCATATATGTATTTTTTTGTTTGGATAGCAAGAAAAAAAGTTCAGAGTATAACCATCACTTTTCGGAAAACATTCTTTCTCCCATAGTTTTATTAATATTGTTATCGATTATTCAAAGTTTTGAACAAGATATTATAGTCTCTTAAAGGAATGTTCACCTATATATCAGAACATACTCTATTTAAGAGTTGCATCCTCATGTTTAAAAAAAAGCTAAAATTTTTTTCCTCAAAGACTGAGTCCATGTGTATGAGTCTATATTTATAATGTACGAGAACTTTTATAACAAGAGAAACAAGTTAGATGAGTTAAGTGACAGAAACATAAAACAATGAGGATTATAAAAATCAGAAAATTATTCTAACAATAGTTCACTCCTTTCAATCATCATTTACTGGTTTCTCAAGTCAATGTCCCTTTCTTGAAATGTAAAGCATTAACATACATGCACTTATCTCTGAAAATATGCTCTGGTAGAAAATAAGGGGCTTCCATAGTTCGAATTTCAATAACCTGAAAAATATCCAAAAACAAAATAAAGTAAAAATCAAAAGCCTCACTCTTCAGGACGGTGCCACAAAAATTTGGAAAACTAAAAACACAGAAACAAAAACTCAACATTTATAAGAAATACCATCACTTTATTTTGGAATTTAAGCTACAGTTGAGAACCCAAATAAAGAGTTCGTTTTGTTTTCACGTTTATGAACTCAGCAGGTAACAAAACCAAAGTGATAAAATAATACAAGCTGTGAAAAAAGATGATACATCACATCTGATCAAACCTCCCACAGAGGCAATTAGAACCTGTGCCTTCTCAAGCACCCTGTGTGGGAGACGCCTCCACAAGCCACAGGCCCTCGCCGTGCCCCTCCTCCACGGGACCTGCTGCCGCGCATGCCTGTGGTCTCAGCGCTCTTCTGAGGTCTAGCTCCCCAACTCACTTGGGAGCCACCTAAAGGGGAACTCTGCTTTCACAGAATTTGGATCTTTAATGGCAGATGTCAAATAGTCACTCAAACATTTGTTTAATGAATGAATGAGTTTTATTTCTTAGAATGCACTAAAACCCCCTACATTTTTAGGAAGGACTGAGATGCTTCCAATTTCATAAAAACGAGGTTCTCCCTGAAAGATGTCTTTAAAGAATAAAAATTACAGTGGACTTTTTCTGCAGGTAAGTCAGCGGCTCTGAAATGTATGCTAAACCATGCAGTAACTATTTAATGAGTTACTGCTGAAAAAGATAAATACAGTTAAATGACACAGGACAAATCTGAGAGGTGTATTATTTACTTAACTTTTGAGATCTAACTCAAGGAGACTGGTTTAAAACATAATGACAATAAAAACAGTATAATTAAAGAAATATGAGATACTAAGATCCATAATGTTTTAAAAGGAAAATAACTGTATAAGAAATTGTATGAAGTACTATAGAAGAAAACCGTATTTCCTGCTCAACCATTATACAGAAAAATTCTAATACAACAACAGGCATCAAAGAAAATATAAACATAGCATTATCTTAATAATTTGATAATCATCATTAAAAATAATTATCACTGGTAGAAAATCTGCCATTCTCGTGCAGTTCAAATGCAAGGACTTATCTAAATATATTACCTTGCTAACATGCTGGCAAAACGCAGGAACAGCTATCATCTGACTCACAAAGTTGAGGTATGCAGCAACCAGCGCCATGATTCCACAACGATGGAACATTGGCAAATTATCTTCATTGATAATTGCACTATCCTTTAATTAAACAAACAAACACACATGGACAGATCAAGGTCTCATGCTCCATTAGCATTTTCTTTATGATTATACTAAAAAAACTGCAGGTAAGTTGGAATGCTAACAAAAATGTCACCTTAGAAGCAGCTTTCTTTAAAAAAAAAAAAAAGTTCTAAAAGGAGAATACCCCTTTATAAAAGACTTAAAACTCTCAATTCAAACAGGTCTTCTTCAGGAAAGCCTTTCCTAAAGATGGGGGGATTCGGGGGCTGGTGAAATGTATATTAGATATATAAAAATAAATGCATGTATTCTCATTGCACACAGTTCTATTATTATGTAATATTTAAACTCTAATTAAACAACTCCATCTATGTAATTTTTATTATTTAATGACTATCTTCTCCACTGAAAGGATGGGCACAGGGACCATGCTGTCTTTTTCATCATGGTAATCCTATGCCTTTGAACAATATTTAGCACATGGTCAATACTTACTCAACATTTGTAAAAAGAATAAATGAATGTGATCATAGTTTTTTAGATTTAAAACTAGAGAACTCACTTAAAAAATTTATGTCCCTGAGTAAAGATGATAATACTTTAAAGATGGTGTCTAATTTGTAAAAAAATGCTTTTGTCAATGAAAGGCTATGAAAGCATACCTGTAAAGCAATGGCTAATCGAATGAGATCAATAACTACTTCTTCATTGGCCAATTCAATAGTTATAAGAGCAAGAGAAGTATAAAGTAGCTCATAGTTCTTGTGAACATTGTCTTCTTCTTTACAGCCCAAATATATGTGCCGATACAGCTGCTGCCCATTCTGAAAAGGGAAACGATACAGAAAAAAGACAGTCTTGCTTAAAATGTAGCAGGGCAGATTTCAGAGGTGTATATAACCTCTTATAAAGTAGCTATCTTATCACATAACATGGGAGAGATTTAAACTGATAATCGGAGGGTCAAATTGTATTCCAATTATTAACATCAATAAATGTATCGATATATAACTACACACTAACACTGCAGTTGAAGACAAAATTAAACAAAAACAGCAAGTCAGAAATAGTTCCAGTGCAAACAATGAAAATGTCTTTAGTAATAATTTGAAAAGACAAGCAAATTATAGATAGATTTGAGAAAAACTGAAACAAATGGCAGAATTATGGGAGCCTTGGCAATAATAAGAAACACCTGGCTGAGCAGAAATGAACTCAGGTTTTCTTGCCTGAGGGAACAACCTCCTGGGAGGTGGGTTAGGAGCTGTGCAGGGAAGAGCACCTCCAGGCTCTGCCACACTTTGGTCTGAAGTGACACAGGCACGTCTAAAGTCCACCCATGAGGAGAGGTCACAGACACACCCCCAGGACTGTAAGAGGTTTCCCTCTAAACCAGAGGGAAGTTCTGTTAGTCAAAAACAGAAAAGCCTGTGGTCTAAAGCATTCCAGAGTACAGGTCCAATTGTCAAGTGACAACAAACAGAAATAAAAGCGTTTTTCCCATTTCAAAGTACCATGTGGTAATTAACTCAACATGTTACACTGGTCTGCAACACAAACTGTAAGTTACAATAGGGAAACTGAACGACTGCCACGCTTCCTCTCCACTAGGCCCCACTGCCCACCCCGGATATGACTTAACTTATCAGTGAGGAAGCGCGAGCATCAGTGTTTGTAAAAGCACAAAGCTCCCCCGGTGATTGTAAAGTGTGGCCAGGGTCACAGGCCACAACAGTAGTCTTCTGAAGCCAGTCCGTCTGTAGGGTTATGCATTTTGCTCTGTAATCTATTTAATATGCACATGGACCCATATAGGTAAGAGGCGCCTCTCCAGCTGTGCCAATGCCTGACTGGTTAACCCTGTTTAGGTCTGTGGTTCAGTATTAGTAAGTGGGAGTTTTCTGGCTACAGATACAAACTATGTATGTTCTTCTAATAGATTCCCCTTCATTTCATTTTAAAGTTACAGATCAATGCAAACCTACCTGAGAATTCAAATGGCTACAACTTAAGCCATGCATTATTTTTCAGAAGATAATCTTACCTTTTTCATGAAACTTGTGTCTTGTCTACAAATTTTTTCTCTTTTTATTTTTAGGTCAGCCACATCTGGTATTATTCTAGAGAGAACCAATGCATCATTTAAAGGAATGACTGTTATATCATCTTATATGACAAATCATAGCTATGCTTAGAAGTCTGAACTATTTACCACTCATTTCAATGAGCATTTTAAATAAGCTTATATATAATGATTCTACTGAATAACCGAGTTTAAGTATAATTGCACAAAGTAATCCTTGAGGCAAAACCAAAATAAAATTTATGGAACTAATGATTACTAGTAGATAAGATCTCTGAAAGTACATTAAAAGACCTTTAACATTTACTATCTTAAAATATATTAGTAATTGTTATACAAATTAAATTCTGGGATTAATAAAACCTAAAAATCCTAGATGAAAAAAAGTACAATACTGCATAATGGTAATGGTGATGGTTCTAACTGTGAATTTACTGAAAACCACTGAATTAATAAACACTTTAAAAGGGTAAAAAAAACCCAAAACAATCAATACTGTACTTAAATGCATTAATGTAGAAATCTGAAAATTTCATCATTAAGCCTATTTTCAAACAGCAGATACCTGATCCCTCGAAGCTTTGCCCTGTTGTCATGGCGATCCATCAGATTATGCATTACTTCCAAGACTAACTGTCTCAGTTCATAGTCTTCCATGAGGGACGGTGATAACAAAGGGTCCAGAAAAGACCCTGGCAGTGCAGTAACTATTGTCTTCGCTTTGTATCCAGAAGTTACCTGATTATAGGGAGGAAAAACAAGCAAAACACCTTTGTCATGAATCCTTCTTTGGTAAAACTCTCAAGTTGTTTTCTAAGAATCATTAGCTTAGGGAAAACAGGAAGTATAAACGTAAGTCTAAAGGAAAAACTAAAAGAAAATTTGTGAGATAATGAGGATTTTACAAAAACAGCATTCATAAAGTTAATAAAATCAGTATCAGCACACATTTACCTTATGTCAGGCATGACTCTAAGCACTGTATGTGTACTAACTTCATCATTACCATGTTCCTGTGAGGCTAGGAATTATTACTGCTTCCCCATTTTGTAAAAGAAAACCGAGGCTCAGACAGGTTAAGAATATATGGGGCAGGAAGTCAGTACTAAATGGATATAAGGAAATTAGATAACAAATAACACAGGTAAGATTTGAAAATTTTAAACTTGCAAATAATTATTTTATTTTAAATTAAGCAGTTCAGTTTAATAGGAATGCATTTTCATCTTGGAAAGCTCTTTTCATTATTTGATGTGACATTTCTGAGTGTATTCCTATCTCTAAAGTTGGAGCTTTTAATCAGCCTATACTTAAATGCCATTAAACAGTTTAACCATAACACACAGACATTCATTCAGTTGACTGTGTAGTACAATTAGGATTAGAGACAAGGCTATTTGCTCAGGGAATTTATTTAATTAAAAAAAGCTTAGGGCCAAATGAAATTTCAGGTGGGTAATCTCTATTTATATTAAGGATTACAAGCATATACGGAACATCTACCATTTATATTTGGGCATTCATTATAGGATAAAGGTGATTTTATAAGTGAGTAGAAATTGGTGGGACATTTACTACTTACCTAAAAAACCTAAAAACATATCTGTATTTTATATCACATACAGAAATAGATAAACTTCAGATCAAAGTTCTAGATGTGGAAAGCCAAACTGTAAACCTTTTGTAAAAAGATATAAACAAATGTGTTTATATCATCAGAGCAGGCAAAGAGCTCTTAAACAAGATACAAATAAAAAAGCAAAAAACATACAGGCAAGAACTGAGAAATCTGGCTATAGCTGGGCCCAGGCATCATCTCCTATAAAATGGTAATGCCTTCCGCCTTCTGTATCTTTCATCATTATGCAAACCAAATATGATGATGGGAAAGTGAGGAATAAACAGTAAAAGCAAAATTCAAGTACATTCAAGTATAGTATACAAACCACAGAAAGAAAACTTACCATAAATGGTATCTTATAAGAAAAAGAAGCTGATAATGTGAAGCTATTCTTTTAACCTCTTTAATAATTTAAGGTTAAGGGTGTTCTTTACCAGTCTTAAATTCCTTACCATAAGCAAAGATCGCAGCAACATTATTTGAATCCGCCTGGTTCCCAAATCCCTAAAATACACAAAACAGTAGTATTATCTTATTAAAAGTAATTAACCTTATTTACTTAAATTATTATTTTTGATTTTAAAACTCTATTCATATTAGTGAAACAGACTTTGCTTTCATACTAAGTCTGGCTCATTTTATATTTTAAAGTAAACTTCATATGCATTACAGGGTTATATGCACAAAAATCAAATTCAAACAAAAAACATTAAAAAGCTATTGGTTCACAAAGGAAACAGACCTATGCATGTAATGACATGAAAAGTCAATTGTATTAAATCACAACAAAAGATCCAGAATAATTAAAAGATACTATAAACTGGAGAATATATCTAATGCAAATATAATTGACAGACATAATATCTATGTAATATATATTAATAAGAAGGCAAGAATGTGCCTAAATAATTGTTATACAAATAATTCTTTCAAAAAAGAATTAACAAATGAAAAAAGGGTTATTAATGGTCAAACAAATAAATATCTTAAATAAGACTATCATTTCCTTATTAAATTCTTTATAAACTAAAGCATTAGCATGTTGTAAAATCAAATTAGGGCTTCCCTGGTGGCACAGCTGGTAAAGAATCTGCCTGCAATGTGGGAGACCTGGGTTTGATCCCTGGGTTGGGAAGATCCCCTGGAGAAGGGAACGGCTACCTACTTCAGTATTCTGGCCTGGAGTATTCAACTTTACAGTTTGAGAAATTTTCAGTTTGAGAACACAGGACAACCACAAAAACATACCCTAATTGACTGATATCCAAAGTATGTGTAGATGTTCCAAAAACAGGTACTTTCCCCATAATGAACATCATGATTTCTGACCTCTGATAATCTGGCAGGTTACTTCCAAAAAATCCTGTAAAAATATCAAGATAAATTTAAGATGTATTTTTCAAATTGAAAACTTAATTTTTCCATAAAATAAAAAAATCATAATATTAGGTTGGTCAAAGTTTCATTTGTTTTTTTTCAATAAGATGGTTCTATTAATGCTTAGCTGTCTTTACCTTCATTTGAAACAATTTTGATAGACTGTACTGTGACAGCTGTCATATCAGCAGTGCATTAAGAAAAAACACTTACCAAAGTTGAATTTTTGTATAGCCATTTTAGTACTGAAGATGGAAAAAAAGAAACATTTACAGCATGTCATGCTTTATTATTTCAAGAAAGGTAAAAATGCAACTGAAATGCAAAAAAAGGATTTGTACAGTGTATCGAGAAGGTGCTGTGACTGAATGAATGCATCAAAAGTGTTTTGTGAAGTTTTATGCTGCAGATTTCTCGCTGGATGATACTCCATGGTCAGACTGACCACTTGAAGTTGACAGTGACCAAATCGAGACATTAACTGAAAACAATCAACATTACACCATGCTCTATATCCTTGTACCCGTTGTGCACGTGTGTGTGTGTGTGTGTGTGTGTGTGTGTGTGTGTGTGTGTGTGTGTGTGTGTCTGTGTGTCTGTGTGTGTGGAGTGGAGTAGCGGGGAAGCATGTGATTTTAAACCCTAAGTATCAGTATCCAGATCCTGGTCTCTAATGTCTTGCTAGATGTAGGGAGAGCAGAGGATCTGCATGGTCCTAAAGTATCTTCTCAGACACTGCTTATTGTTTACGAGGGGGAATGGAAACTGTGCAGCAGAGAAGCAGAGCAACACGCTGAGTGACCACAACTACCACCACCAGCAAAAAGAGGACACACACTGTGTGCCTCTGTATGGGAGAATCTGAGAAGAACAGTACCCCTTAAATAGCATCCTCCCAGACATGCACATGCTGAATCTAACCATGAAGAAACATTAGACAAGCCCATGTGAAGGAGACTACAAAGGAGAGTTTTGTAAAGTGAGGGGTAAGGGGGACCTATCCTGGAGGGGGGAATGGCAACCCACTCCAGTATTCTTACCTGGAGAATCCCACGGACAAAGGCGCCTGGCAGGCTACAATCACAAAGAGTTGGACATGACTGAAGTGACCTGCCAGCAGCAGCAAGGGGGACCTATACTCTTACAAAATGTCCGGATCATAAGAGAATGTTCCACACTAAAGGAACCAAAGAAACATCACAACTAAACACAATATATGATCCTAGACTGGATCCTGGACCTAAGGGAAAACACGCTATAAAGGACATTATCAGGTCAAATGACAAAACTGAAACATGCAAGTTTGATTAAAGTACTGCTGCTGCTGCTGCTAAGTCGCTTCAGTCGTGTCCGACTCTGTGTGACCCCACAGACGGCAGCCCACCAGGCTCCGCCGTCCCTGGGATTCTCCAGGGAAGAGTACTGGAGTGGGGTGCTATTGCCTTCTCCGGATTAAAGTACTATATGAAGTTAAATTTACTGATGTTGATAACTGTATTCTGGATATGTAAGAAAGTATCTTTATTCTTTGGAAAAAATACTCTGTAGTAAAGAGCCATGATATATACGTACTTAATATGCAGTGGTTAGGAAAGAAAGGTAGATGGACACATGCATGCATCTCTCTATATGTATAGATTTATATATGCACATATATGTAGATATACACACATATATACAGGTATGCGTACGCACACAGAGAAATGCAGAAAGGGAGGGAGAGAGGGAGACAGGCAGAGAGAGAAATGAAATGATATAATAAAGGCATAAAATATTAAGAGATGAATCTGGTGAAGGGTACATATGGTGTTCGTGGTTGTAATTTGCTGTATTCTCGTGTTTGTTTAGTTTCTAAACACAAAGGTTTTTTTTAAAGTCTAACCTATCATTCACCTTTAACTAATGCAGCGTGACAGTCAAGTACTTTCAATGAGGGCTTTCTGAATCACTGTTTTCCATAATAACCTGAAAAGGGAAATGTACTCACCTATTGTTTGGATGATAGCGTTCTGCACAATCTTCTCATCACTGTCTTTGGAACTTGTGTTTAAGTTGGCATTGCCTGTAGAGCCTCCCTGTAAATCATTTGCTTCCAATTCAACACTGAAACGCAGATGCTTCAACAGGGTGTTGAAGACTTCCAGCACTGTGGGTCCTGCAGATGAACCCTGGTGTGAGCGAGTACATTCTTCCAGCATCACAGACTCAAAGCCAATACTCATGTTTCTCAACAGAGACTTCCAGATATTTTCTAAGTAGCTGGCAACACTTCGTAATTTATGAACTAACCATTCATTAAAAAAGTAAATGAGAAATCCCTAAGTAAGAAAGTCTCCTAGCTATTCCAGCAAACATCTACTGGGCATCTCGGAACAACTGGCTGCTGGAATCTTTGATACAAACACACAAAACATGCATATTCTTATAAAAGTTACCAAAAACTTTGCATCTATCTAATCTTGTCTACTCAAAAGAATGCATATTGTGATAACCTGCTGGGTCAGAATCCATAGAATTATGATAATAGAGCCCACTGTAGCATAAGAAATTTATTCTGCATCTTTTAAGGCTGAAGAAGAAAGAATTTTGTCTCAATTATTAGAATGAAGCTAGCCAATTTACCCAATTTGGGTAAACTACATTTACTCTCTGCTTTTAATTCTGTGAACACTCTGTGTGTTTCTGTCAATGCATCCATCACAATACAGTCTAATCAGTGCTTTTTACTTCTGCCTTCTAGATTATAACCTTCTCCAGGACAGGCAGCCTCGTGTAATTCCTTCTCTGAATGTATTAACTTAACACACAGTTCCTCACACATAAAAGACATCAGTAGTGAGATGACTCAATCAATGCATCATCTGTGATTCAATTCATATTAATATGTCAAATGAAGTAGCTCTCCAAAAAATAACCTGTTTCCATCTCTTTGAGGTAAATTATGAGTAATGATGAGTCCATATACAAAATGTGCACTCTCATTTGACACTGAGTGAGCATTACAATATTTCAGTAGGTAATACATAGTTCCACTTTGATTTGAAGCAAAGAAAACATAACTAGATTTTCCTAACTTCAGAAATTTTATGAGGGACCCTTTCATCCTTCTAATCACACGAGTGAAAAATCATGATGTCTGACCTGTCCCTTCTCCGTGTTACCCCCACAGTCAGTCAGTTAATCAAATCCTGCTGACTTCACATTCCCACTTTTGCTGCTGCCATCAAGGTCAGCATCATATAACATTATCTCTGATGAAGACTGTAGTAAATCTTTAAAGCATGTGAGTCAACTGAAGAGTTATACCCATGATCTGGCCACAATTTGAATCTGAAGCCATGTCCCTGGCTTCCTCCACACACCACCACATGTCCCAGTCAAATGGGCTACATAATGCTTTGCTCCTACTAATCCATTTTCCCCTTCTCTGGACCTTGGCTTTCTTATGATACTTGATCAAAATGTGCCTTATATTATGGCATCAGGGAGAGGTGTCTAACTCAGTAAACTGTAAGTTTCTTGTTATATCTGTACCCCTCCCAAATGTTTAGCATATAACTGGTTTCAAAATCTTTACTGGAAAAGAGGAAGGGAAGGAGAGACTGAGGTGGAGAAAATGTTTAACTGTACATTAAAGAGGCCTGACAATAGTCATGGAAAACCAAAATTTCAAGAGAAATTATAGCACATTCAAAAATGTTAGAAATATATTCAGCGTCCCACACAGTGCTATACCTGCTGGAAAAAACATTCTGTAAAAGATTAATGTTTTTTTGGGGGGCTGGCACTTACCTATGGAACCTTTAGCAGCAATGGCAACAGCCTCTAACAGAACCTGAATAATACCTGCTCGAACTCGTGGAGAATCTTTTTTACAAGCATCAAGGTGTCCGAGAATCTCCTGGATTACATGGTGAGAATACTGAGCCTAAGAGAAACAAAGTAGTGTAAGAATATATGAACAATTATATACATCCTGGAATTCATAAAAATGATAAATCATGTGACATTAAAACATGCAATTTAGGAGACTGGTACTTAAGTCATGGAACAATATATATAGCCATTAAAAACCATTCTTTTTAAGAATAAGGATAATGGGAAATACTCATGATATCCTGAGTGAAAAAAAGCAAGTTGTAAAATGTGTGCTGTGCTAAGTTGCTCAGTCATGTCTCTTTGCAATCCCATGGACTGTCTGTGGGGATTCTCCAGGCAAGAATACTGGAATGGGTTGTCATGCCCTACTCCAGGGGATCTTCCCAACCCAGAGATCGAACCCAGATCTCCCGCATTGGAGGCGGATTCTTTACCATCTGAGCCACCAGGGAAGCCCAGTTGTAAAATACTGTGTTAAATAAAATTCAATCTGTTTTTTAAAAAAAGTATATAAGACTAGAATTATATATGTCTAAATGTTAACAGCAGTCATCTCTGAGAAGGAGATTTATGAGAAAATTTTTATTCTCATAATAAATATTATCCTGAATGTATCAGGATAGCCTTAAAAAATAGAAATTCCCATCCTGGTGGGTACTAACATGCAATTTTCAATGAATGGACTTCTTATAGTGAACGTAAAGCTTCTTCTAAAGCAATGCTATGGACCAGAATAATTTCTTAAACACTTAATCAACAAATATTGATTGATTCCTTCAGTTTCTTCAACTTTAGCATTTACTCCTTGCAAAAAATAATTTCATCTAGTAACTGAATCTGAATGAGGAGGGCAAATGAAGAAATACAAGGCTACGAAGACTAGGGGAAGAGCCTTAATTATGTCTACAGATTGCCAGATCCACTGCTCACTTACTAAACTAAAATTAAAAGATCTTAAAAGTTCTCATCAGAAGAAAAAAAACGTGTAGCTATGTGAAGTGATGGATCTTGAGAAAACTTACCATGAGAATCATTTTGCAACATATACATATACCAATCATGTTGTACACCTTAAACTTATATAACATTATATGTCAATTATTTTCAATAAACTGGGAAAATTAAAAAAAAAATTATCCTTCCACATATAAACCAGCTTTATACTAGCTACCAAGTATTGAAAACTTACATTATGCTAGTCTATAATTAGTATTTTATTCAGACACAAAGTTTTAGAATAGGATGAACAGAATTCGGATCCTGACTTTCTTACCTGTGCGCCCCTGAGTGAGGTACCTGATCTCTCTAAAGGTCAGTTTTCTGATCTATAACATGGGGACAACAACATCTACTTCATGGAAAAGGAAATGGCAACCCAATCCAGTATTCTTGCCTGGAAAATTCCAAGGACAGAAGAGCCTGGTGGGATACAGTCCATGTGGTCGCAAAGAGTCGGACACAACTGAATGACTAACACTTTCATACTTCACGTTCACTTCATAAAATGAGGAGGATTAAATGAAATAAAGCATGTAAGGTTATTAGCATAGTCAGAGGCATAGCCAGCACTTGATAAATGTCAGCTTCTATTTTAGTATAAAAATGAAGCATTCAGTGCATGCGCTAAAATTTTCTTTTCAGAAACGAGGAAACTAAAGCTCAGAGAGGCTAAATAATCTGCCTAAGTTCTATGCAACCAGGAAACAGCCCATCTAGGCTGCAAATCCTGTTATGACCGGTACTAAAAGCTGTGCTGCTTCTTACAACCTTATCTCCTTTAAATTAATGATGACTTTTTAGGGTATTAAAAATGCAGATGTTTAAAAAAAGACCTAAAATTCCAATTGAATTAAGAGCTAGCTGGGTCTGTCCAAGTTTTTCTGTAGTAGATGACAGTGCCTCATCAAGGTTCTATGAATACCAGAGGAGTTAATACATTAATACATGCACTATCACACAGCAAATACCCTATAAATATATCAGTCACATGCTGCTGCAATAATCAATTCTAATACTAGTTTATCAGTAAAACACCAAGTACACAATAATGTATTTAATAAATGCACAATAATGGCTATCATCATAAAATCATTTAGTTATTTTTATTAGATATCTTTTCATCTTGGCAAATAAGAATATAAGTATAAATAAAAATAAATGTCAAGAACTAAATTAAGAATATGTCTTATCTCCTATAGTGTTTTCTATCTCTGAAGACATCCTTACTGACAGAGAACCAAAATTACTTATATAATATATAATCCTTATATATATACTTACATAATCCTTATATATACTTATATAATATATTCAATCCTTACCTGAATGGAATACATTATAATTTTAAAGCAGTGAACTGCAAATTCATTGGGATCCCATAGTTTGTGATGATCCAAATGCCTGTAATTAATAGTAAGAAAACTACTTTAAGAATTCCTTATTTTTATTATACTTTCTCCTCTAGAATCCTCAATAATATACAAAGCTTAACAATCAAAAGAATATTATCTAAAAGAGAAGCTAAGTTTCCACTTCAAGAACTATATTTATTTCCCTTTACTGGCAGATCCTTTCATAAAACAACAATAAAAGCTACTATATATGTGTGATTTTTAATACCTACATGAGCTGGTAAGAAAGAAAAGTCCCTCAGTCTAGACTCCACAGGAAGGTGGAATCTGAAGAAGTCAGTATACCCTGAAGCCAGCAGCTATCTTAGGTACATCTTCAGATCTCCAGTAATTGACAGGTAGTGGTTTAATGGGATACACAGAAAACTGGAGACAAAGCTTAGGGTCCACCTGGGAAAGATGGCTATTGGATCAGAAATACATGCATCAATCCAAGACCATTAAATCAATCCAAGACACCTTCAGTGAATGTGTGGAAATGTTTCCTGTAGAAGCTGTCTGTGTTGGCCTTGACTCTGAGAGGAACCACAAAAAGTCTAAGTCTCTCTGGAAAGTCCTTCCCAGCACCCAGAGAGTAGTCTGACAGAATTCGTAAGTATCTGTGTGGTTGAAAAAAACTGAACCTAAGGTTGTAGTTCAAAGTGGTTCCTGGATAACACTGCACCCATGTCTTTAGCAGAAGCAAAATAAAGCCTTTTATGGACTATATACATCATTAATCCAAGCCTCATATCCACAAGAAAGTGACAGTGAATATGGGCTCAAAATTCAAATTCCCAGCACACACAAGGTAAAAAGCCACTATGAATGTCAATGATCTCTCAAGTTTTTAAGGGACTAGAACAAGTTTTTTAGGACTTTTATTCACAACTATATTCTCCCTAAATGCCTAGTATCTTACTTGCAGAGGGCATTTAACATTTAAATAACTAATTAACTAGCCAATATGTAATTAACTATTTAACATTTAATTAGATTAATTAACTAACACATGATCAAGATGTAAGTCCATTAAGTTATACATAGAGAAAAATACAGCCCATTTTCAAGTTACTCAAGCAATCCATTATAGTTAACATGGTAACGTCTTCTACAATAGCTCTCTAGATTTTTAGGGCGATATAGACTACCTCTTAGTTAATAACAGGATTAAGATAAAAACTTGGAGAAGGGCATGGCAACCCACTTCAGGATTCTTGCCTGGAGAATCCCCATGGACAGAGGAGCCTGGTGGGCTACAGTCCATGGGGTAGGAAAGAGTCGGACACAACTGAATGACTAAGCACAAGCACAAGATAAAAACTAGAATTCTGATATTAAATCAGCAGGTCTAGACATTAAACAATAAATCTGCCCTCAGTTATATCTGACATAATTTGATTAGTGTTTAGCAGCATTTTCATAAGCCCAGAGAATCTTTAAACAGTAAACATCATTTTTTGGTGGTGGTAGCAGTAAGGGGGAATCTCTCTGAAAATATAAAAATTCTCTGATTCTTAATTTGTGGTTTATAGATTCTTGTAACTTAAGATCAACTTTGCACCAAAATATTTTCCCTTTAAAAAAAAAAAAAAAAAAAGACTTCTGGATATTACATTTAGACTACTTTATACACGCTATAAAGATGGAATTGGGAAGGGGAAAGAACAAGGCAAACGATTAAAAAAAAGACTAGCAAAAACATCCAGAAATAACACAGAATATTACATAGGTCTATATGTGCCAACTGAGTTAGAGGCTTGACAAGAGCCTCCATGTCTATGTGGAGAAACTCAAAGCTTATAAACATATTTTGCTTGGAGGGCAGCATATAAGTACCAACAAGATATTTAATATTCCTGTGATTAGTCACTCGGTATACAATAAAATTTACTCAGAGAAGAGAATGTAATCTAAGGCAGCCCAGTCACACAAAAAAGAAAGCAAAGAAAGAGAAGCCAAATATGAGGTAGTAACCAGAAATTAAACTTGGATTACTGTGATACTGAATGGTTTGCCTTGGAAACGAACAGAGATTATTCTGTCGTTTTTGAGATTGCATCCAAGTACTGCATTTCGGACTCTGTTTTAGCCCCAACCAGTAACGCGGAAGGAGCTGAAGTTGAACGGTTCTATGAAGACCTACAAGACCTTTTAGAACTAACACCCAAAAAAGATGTCCTTTTCATTATAGGGGACTGGAATGCAAAAGTAGGAAGTCAAGAAACACCTGGAGTAACAGGCAAATTTGGCCTTGGAATACGGAATGAAGCAGGGCAAAGACTAACAGAGTTTTGCCATGAAAATGCACTGGTCATAACAAACACCCTCTTCCAACAACACAAGAGAAGACTCTATACATGGACATCACCAGATGGTCAACACTGAAATCAGATTGATTATATTCTTTGCAGCCAAAGATGGAGAAGCTCTATACAGTCAGCACAAACAAGACCAGGAGCTGACTGTGGCTCAGATCATGAACACCTTATTGCCAAATTCAGACTTAAATTGAAGAAAGTAGGGAAAACCACTAGACCATTCAGGTATGACCTAAATCAAATCCCTTATGATTATACAGTGGAAGTGAGAAATAGATTTAAGGGCCTAGATCTGATGGATAGAGTGCCTGATGAACTATGGAATGAGGTTCGTGACACTGTACAGGAGACAGGGATCAAGACCATCCCCATGGAAAAGAAATGCAAAAAAGCAAAATGGCTGTCTGGGGAGGCCTTACAAATAGCTGTGAAAAGAAGAGAAGCGAAAAGCAAAGGAGAAAAGGAAAGATATAAGCATCTGAATGCAGAGTTCCAAAGAATAGCAAGAAGAGATAAGAAAGCCTTCCTCAGCAATCAATGCAAAGAAATAGAGGAAAACAACAGAATGGGAAAGACTAGAGATCTCTTCAAGAAAATTAGAGATACCAAGGGAACATTTCATGCAAAGATGGGCTCGATAAAGGACAGAAAAGGTATGGACCTAACAGAAGCAGAAGATATCAAGAAGAGGTGGCAAGAATACACAGAAGAACTGTACAAAAAAGATCTTCATGACCCAGATAATCACGATGGTGTGATCACTGACCTAGAACCAGACATCCTGGAATGTGAAGTCAAGTGGGCCTTAGAAAGCATCACTACGAACAAAGCTAGTGGAGGTGACGGAATTCCAGTTGAGCTATTTCAAATCCTGAAAG
>NW_011494771.1:30074-64923 GCF_000754665.1 Bison bison bison
AGTGCCCACAGGACTGGAAAAGGTCAGTTTTCATTCCAATCCCAAAGAAAGGCAATGCCAAAGAGTGCTCAAACTACCACACAATTGCACTAATCTCACATGCTAGTAAAGTAATGCTCAAAATTCTCCAAGCCAGGCTTCAGCAATATGTGAGCCGTGAACTTCCTGATGTTCAAGCTGGTTTTAGAAAAGGCAGAGGAACCAGAGATCAAATTGCCAACATCCGCTGGATCATGGAAAAAGCAAGAGAGTTCCAGAAAAACATCTATTTCTGCTTTATTGACTATGCCAAAGCCTTTGACTGTGTGGATCACAATAAACTGTGGAAAATTCTGAAAGAGATGGGAATACCAGACCACCTGACCTGCCTCTTGAGAAATTTGTATGCAGGTCAGGAAGCAACAGTTAGAACTGGACATGGAACAACAGACTGGTTCCAAATAGGAAAAGGAGTATGTCAAGGCTGTATATTGTCACCCTGCTTATTTAACTTCTATGCAGAGTACATCATGAGACACGCTGGACTGGAAGAAACACAAGCTGGAATCAAGATTGCCGGGAGAAATACCAATAACCTCAGATATGCAGATGACACCACCCTTATGGCAGAAAGTGAAGAGGAACTAAAAAGCCTCTCGATGAAAGTGAAAGTGGAGAGTGAAAAAGTTGGCTTAAAGCTCAACATTCAGAAAACGAAGATCATGGCATCCAGTCCCATCACTTCATGGGAAATAGATGGGGAAACAGTGGAAACAGTGTCAGACTTTACTTTTTTGGGCTCCAAAATCACTGCAGATGGTGACTGCAGCCATGAAATTAAAAGATGCTTACTCCTTGGACGAAAAAGTTATGTCCAACTTAGATAGCATATTCAAAAGCAGAGACATTACTTTGCCAACAAAGGTCTGTCTAGTCAAGGCTATGGTTTTTCCTGTGGTCATGTACGGATGTGAGAGTTGGACTGTGAAGAAGGCTGAGCGCCGAAGAATTGATGCTTTTGAACTGTGGTGTTGGAGAAGACTCTTGAGAGTCCCTTGGACTGCAAGGAGATCCAACCAGTCCATTTTGAAGGAGACTAGCCCTGGGATTTCTTTGGAAGGAATGATGCTAAAGCTGAAACTCCAGTACTTTGGCCACCTCATGCAAAGAGTTGACTCACTGGAAAAGACTCTGATGCTGGGAGGGATTGGGGGGCAGGAGGAGAAGGGGACGACAGAGGATGAGATGGCTGGATGACATCACTGACTCGATGGACGTGAGTCTCAGCGAACTCCGGAGTTGGTGATGGACAGGGAGGCCTGCATGCTGCGATTCATGGGGTCGCAAAGAGTCAGACACGTCTGAGCGACTGAACTGAATCAGAAATTAATAAAACAAGATACATCATACTTGGACACTCTACTTTAATATTTTAGTGGGCATATGCACTCCAAGCTGTGAGCAGAAATCCCAGCGAAACAATGCACATGATACCAAGAGCATGACTGCATTTCCTACTTAAGAGGGAAAAGCGGGGAAGTGCTTGAACCAGTGCTCAAAGGGACTTTGTCTGACTCAATCCCATACTCTTCCCACACCACTATACTGGCTCCATGAGTAACTCTCTCATACAGGTAAGAGGATTTCAAATAAACTCAAACAGAATGCATACAGCACAGTTAGATGCAACCAGGAAAACACCAAGGACTTACGCAAAAACTGGTCTCACAGCGTTATTCATATTCCCAAAGCTCGCCCGGCCCAGCAGTTCTCTGAAGCAGTTTTCAGCCAGCACAGCGGGATTCTCTTCTTTGTCTGCTGCTGAAGGAGAAGGAGGAGGGCCTATGCGACTGGGAAGAAAAGAGAAATGAAGACAAACAAACCAATGCAAGACTTCTGACACCAGTTCTAACAGTTAAACAGGAGAGATTTGACTTCTCAGAATTTCCAGCATGACATTTTCTTTTTACCTCAAAATAACTCTAGAGCTTAATTTTACTTCATGAAGTCAATACCTTGAAGCTGATCATATAATCTTTCAAAACAGGAGAACTAAATTCAGTTGTACTAACTTGTTCCTAACTAATAGAATATATTTTCCAAAGGCAAAATACTCAACAGTTGCTACTTTGTAAAGTTCCTACAACTTCTCCACATTTAGAGCACAGTCTCAGCAAGAAAAAGGTACCCAAAGATCACCCAGTTTAACTGTAAGAGAGCAAAAATAAAATCAAGTAGAAAATTATGACACAGTGTAAATAAAAGCTAACTAGAACACCTGTAAATCTCCTCAGTAGACACTATTTGTTCATATTTTAACACTTTATTTCATGTACAATAACAACAAAGAAAAGCGTATCTGTGGCACTGGGATAAAACCATGAGAAAATACAATTTCTTATAATTTGTCAACCAACTTAATTTAATCGTGTACCTCAAGAGCCATAATCATGGGGAATCAGTTCTCAACCAGCTAGGTACCTTCAGAAAAACTAACCTCAGCCACAATATCAAAACTAGGAAAGATACAGAAGGTGCTAAAATATACCAAGTTTCACACTTTATGTTTTCAAACCTGCAGACAATCACATTTAAGAAATCTAGTGTAAATATTTTCTGTAATTGCTATAAATTTCAATCAACATATTAAGTGCCTACAGAGCTACCAATTTCATCTTTTCACTTCTAGACCATGTTTACTTTGGCACTTCACACATAATCATCAAAACTACAAATAAAGTTAAACTTTTAGAACTATAGAATTAAGTATCTTTTAAATTTGATTCAGACTTTCCCTCTTTAAACTACAAGAAAAGGGAGATCAGGAAATAAGCCAAACTGGAAAACACTGCTTCTAAAACTTGGTTGTATAGTACCTCTGTGTAAGGCAACAGAAATCTGCCAGGAAAGCATGCTTATGGCATCTGAGAAAGGAGAATAAGTACAGAATCCTAAGTGCAACAGCCTACTGGTGTGCGGGGAGCGGAGGGGTCAGCATATGCCCCAAAACAATATTCCATGCCAAAATATCTTGGAATAAATAAGAAACAGTCTAGTATTTATGTTGGAAAAGCATAGAGAGTGAATAGTAGCTGCTATTATTATTAGTAGTAGCAGTACTAACTCCCTATGAAAAAGCACCTTGGATCTCTAAATAATAGAAGTTCAGTTTATAATCTCTATTTCTTACACCTGCAGCTTAAATGGTACTAATTCAAATAGCAATCTAGACTGCCCATTAATAAGCAGCAAGTGATAATTTATTCTAAAAGAAATAAAGCCTTAAGTGTCTGAGTAAGAATCTGTGGTCTACTCAGCCTAATGTGATGACTAAAGATGGTAATTTTTTCAGAAAGGATATATATTTAAACTCACTCAAGTTTAGGAGACTACTATATACATAATACTAAAGATAAAACATTCTTATCCAACAAGCAAGCACACATACACCATACAGAAAAACACAGCCCCACCCTTCCGTCTTTATTCAATACCTGTCAGCCTCTTCTATCTTTTGCATGTTGAACAGCAGGGATGGAACAATTTTATCCATATGCTGAGGCTCCCAAATGGTAGCCCGAAGTTCATCATTTACTGTTTTACGAACCACACCTTGAATACCTCTGATTCCAGCGATTCGGATTCTATAAAAAAAGGAAAAAAAAAAAAATTCAGTCATGAAAAAAGTTTTTTAAATAAGTTTGTTAGCTTAGTTAAGGGAATGGATGTTAAATAAATACTATTATCTCAAGTCAATAAAACAAAAATAACAGTAAGTCTAAGAAATTAAAATCTCAAAAATCTAAGATGGACAGAGATACGGTAGTTCCAAAAGAAACTGACTTTTAATCTTTCTGTAATCAGCATTTAAAGTTAAAAAGGACTGTCAAATATAAGGTTAGTCTGTGTGTCAGTTTTCAATAAAATAATCAAAAGAAATAGATTCTCCTATATTCTCTCACATAAAGCATACCAAAGTTTTCTCAGGTCAGTCTTCCAAGGCAATAGAAATAAAAACAAAGATAAACAAATGGGACCTAATCAAACTTGTAAGCTTTTGCACAAAAAAGAAAACCATAAATAAAACAAAAAGACAACCTACAGACTGGGAGGAAATATTTCCAAATGATGTAACTGACAAGGGCTTAACTGCTTATACAACTCAATAATGAAAAACCAAACAACTCAATCAAAAGATGAGCAGACCTAAACTTTTTCTCCAAAGAAGACATACAGATGGTCGACAAGCACATGACAAGATGCTCATCATCGCTAATTACTAGAGAAACGCAAATCAAAACTACGAAATACCACCTCACACCAGCCAGAATGGCCATCGTTAAAAAGTACACAAATAACAAATGCTGGAAAGGGTGTGGAGGAAAGAAAAGCCTCCTAGTACTGTTGGTGAGAATGTAAACTGGTGTGGCAGCTATGGAAAACTATGGAGGCTCCTCAAAAAACTAAAAACAGGGTTGCCATATGATCCAGCAATCCTACTTCTATAGAAAGATATACTTTGAAAAGATACATGCACCCTGATGTTCAATGCAGCAGTATGTACAATAGCTAAGCCAGGGAAACAGGCTGAATGCTGTTTAGGTGCTCAATGACAGATGAACAGACAAAAGAAGATGCGAGATAGATACATATATAAATATATAAAACACACACACATACACACAATGGAATGTTACTCAGCCATAAAGAAGAATGAAATAACAGTATTTGTAGCAACGTGGCTGGACCTAGAGATTATCATACTAAGTAAGTCAGGAAGACAAATGCCATACGTCACTCACAAGAGGAATCTAAAGTATGACATAAATGAGCTCATCTATGACACAGAAACAAACCCACAGATATGAAGAGCAGAACTTGTGACTGCCGAGAGGGGTGGGGCAGAATGGACTGTGAATCTGGGACTAGCAGATGCAAACTATTATACACAGAGTGAATAAACAAGGTCCTTCTATATAGTACAGGGAACTATACTCAATATCCTGCAATAAAACCATCACAGAAAAGAATATGAAACATTATATATGCGTAACTGAATCACTGTGCTATATTACAGAAATTAATACAACACTGTAAATCAACCATACTTCAATAATGTTTAAAAAAGAATTAGATTTTTCTGAGAGGATGATAATAATTCAAACTAATGAGGATCAGATTCTCTCCCAGTTCTTGCCCAGAAGTCTCAGCAGTTCTTGCCCAGAAGTCTCAGCAGCCGCGTGAGAAGAGGATTTTACCATCCTCAACACCCTTCATGTGTCCTCAGCCTGTCCCTCCATGGCTTCTCTCTGAGAACCTCTCCCCTCCAAGTCCACCTAGATGGAAGACTAGGCTGGTTCCTATAGAGGGATGACAAATGTGAACTAACAAAATGGAATGCGGATGACCCAAGCCATGCACACACTACACGCCTGTGTGTCCTGACACACACACATTACAGTATTAGACAGGTAACATTTTGAGAGGAAGCTGCCCTCTCTTCCCTTCTCAATTCAAAGGCCTCAAGTTCCTTCAGCTCTTCCTCATTCTTCTTTAAAAATAAAATCTAATCTATCGGTTCAAGGATGGGAAGAAAAGTAACCAGAAAACAGCATATAAAATCTGGGGAAAGAACAAGCTCGCAAGCAGAGCTAAGCTGGTAGCCCATCTTCCCTGAAACACCTTCACTCTGACCAAATGTGACTTATTTATCCTCCTTTTTAGCTACTAGACTTTCCTGGTGGCTCAGATGGTAAAAGCGTCTGCCTACAATGCAGGAGACCCGGGTTTGATCCCTGGGTTGGGAAGATCCCCTGGAGAAGGAAATGGGAACCCACTCCAGTATCCTTGCCTGGAAAACCCCATGGACAGATGAGCCTGGTAGGCTACAGTCCATGGGGTCGCAAAGAGTCGGATATGACTGAGCAACTTCACTTTCACTTAGCTACTACCTGAAATATTCACCATTAGAAGTTTACTCAGCTTATCCAGGACTGTTTCCAAAATAGGTTTAGAGACTGGAGGATGAGGGGCAGTGGGTGACATTGCTTCACAAGCCCGCGGGGAAATAACGCACACCTACAGGAGTAGCGGGTGGAGAATGGGATGTGGCAGTAACATGACACTGAACAGGTGAGGAAGTGAACGTGGAGACAAGACAAAATGTGCCTCGTACGAAGCTGGATCTGTTCATGCTGTTGTCTTAAAGTCTTGAGAGATTCTTCTGCAATCACAAAGGGATAAGCCTAACTTTACTACAAAGTTAGTATGTGCCAAGTCAAATATTTTATGAAAATCTTAAAGTCGCAGTCCCATTTCTTACTGGCCATGACCTCTAATTTTATTTGATAGTGTATTGCTAAAAATAAAGGGATTTCTAATAATAAAACAAAGCCATGAACATATTCCATGAAAAGTGAAAGAGAAAGTGTTAGTTGCTCAGTTGTGTCCAATTCTTTGCAACCCACGGACTATAGCCTGCCAGGCTCCTCTGACCATGGAATTCTCCAGGAAAGAATACTGGAGTGGGTAGCCATTTCCTTTTCCAGAGGATTTTCTTGGCCCAGGGATTGAACCCAGGTCTCCTGCACTGTAGGTGTCTTCTTTACCATCTGAGCCACCAGGGAATGAGATACAACAAGAAAATAAAGCTTGACTGGGAATGGAATGGAGATGTTGATATTTAATAAATAAAAGGTGGCCAAGGGAGGATTCTCATGATAAGATGACACCTGAACAGAAATCTGAACAAAGTGAGGTAAGAAGTCATATGGTAAGTATCTGGGGAGTTGTTCTAGGCCAGGGGCCACTCAGTCCAAAGGCCCTGGGGAGAAGTGTCCCTGATGTGCTCACGCAAGCGAGGAGACCTACGCAACGGATCAGCGTGGAAGGGGAAAGAAATGACAGGATGCCAGGATCTAACCTCGACGCGGGCAGCATTACAGGGGCATTCTGGGCTACAGTGGAGACTGCATTTTATTCTGATCTCGTTAGGAAACCCCTCTCAATTTTGCTGCTTCAGTCAGTTCTAACAGCAATGAAAAGCTGCACTTTAGGAATAAAGCGTACATTTCCCATCTTCTTTGGCAATCATTACGTAAGATATAAACACAATATTCACCAATAAATTACTCCATGACTATAAATTATAAAACAGTACATACTCTGTTCGTATTTCTGGATCACTATGATAGGAGTGACACATGGCACTGAAGCGAGATACAAAAAAGTCATAACGTCTGTGATACGAAGGTGTGTCCTCTTCAATATTTGCAAATTTGACAAACTAAAAAGAACAACAATAAAGTGTATTATCACCTTTTTCAAAGTGTAGAAAAAAATACATTTATTTTCATTCATTATTTGTTACATCGACAAGAAATATCCAAATAAAAAGCAAATGAAATATGAAATATCATAAATGTCACATATATATGAAAGGAATTTTTTAATAACAAACTTCACAAAATCAAGAATATAGCATTCTGAGTGTTAACTATAACTTTCTGACGCAGTTTCTTTGGAGGGAGTGAGTGCTTGCTTTGAAGCTCTTCTGCATTTCCCAGATGCTGGCAACGTTTTCATGATAACCACAGTCAGGCCGAAAGCTTCAGGAGTTCTATTTCTTAAATCATAGGTAGGACATCTTGACAGCTGTTGTATAACACATGAATGAATATTTATACAAACAAGATGGGACAAGAAAAAGGGCCCTAAACTGAAGAAAACATCACCAACACAGTAGAGAAAAAAAAGACTCAGACAGTAAAATTTATTCTACCTCTTTTTAAAAGATTAAAAAAAGAGAGAGAGAGAGAGATGCATATGTTTAGGAAATTTTAAATATCCTCATGAGTCACAAACCCAACCGTATGATCCCTTAATATGCATCCTTTTTTTTCTTATTTGCTTTCTCATTTATTTGGTGACTTATTGCTTCTAAAATAGCCTAAAGATGTCCTGGGAACAAAATGAAAGTAAGCATAAACTTGAAAAAATAAAATTATGACACTAAAAGTATTTTAAATTAATTCAGCCAGAGCCAAGTCATCTGTTTTAAATGATTTCATATGACTCATATGATCTAGAAAAAGGCCACAAATACCACACCTGGGGGTTCCATCCCTGGTCTGGGAAGATTCCACATGCGGCAGGGCAACGGAGTCTACGCACCCAACTACTGAGCCTGCGCACTGCAGAGCCTGTGCCCCGCAATGAGAAGCCCGCACAGCAGGTCCCCGCTTAAGGCAAGCAGAGAAAGCCCACGTGCAGCAGCAAAAACCCAGCACAGCCAAAAAAAAAAAAGTACAAAGACTACTAATAAACACAAAAGTACTGAATCGGTCATGTTTGACTAGTTTTTTAACATTCAATTTTCAATGTTTGACAACTTAGCACCCCAAAGAAATTGAAATCACACTTCCAGGAAATACTATATAAATAATGTTGGTCAAGATAATATAGCATTTCACTTAATACAATTCACTCAAATCAAAAGTAAGTAACTGGAGATGTTTGTCTTTTTCTCAAATGACTCATTAAAGGAATTCTAACAGCATTGCTGACTTCATGGAGATTTACACTAAAAGTCCTTTGCTCCACAGCCATTAAAACATTTCCCCTAAATATACAGGATGGATGAATGACAAGGTCCTCCTGTACAGCAGTACAGGCAACTATATTCCGTATCCTGTGATAAACTGTAATGGAGAAGAAAGTGAGAAAAGTATACATTATATACATATAACTGAGTCACTTTGCTATACAGTAGAAATTAACACAATGTTGTAAATCAATTATACTCCCATCAACTAAAAAACAATTTCTCCTAGACTTTCCTCAGCCAACTGTAAAGGAAGCAGGAGAAGCATAAGTGGCCACGCTGACTGAAATGGAGCCTGTCACACCACCTAACTGTATTTGGAAATACCCAATATTTCCCTCTGAAACTAACAGACAAAATCATATTAAGGGTTTTCAAATAGGGATTTTATTTACATAATCTTGGTTAAAAAAGGGAAAATATTATATTACTACCAACAGTAATAACCAACAGTGCCATCACTGTTGTAAGAACTTTATATTAACTCACATCACACGACAGTCCTGTAAGATTGGTACTGTAATTATCCTCACTTCACAGATGAAAAACTAAGGCAGGGAGTGGTTAAATAACTTGCCCAAGATACACAGCTAGAAAGTGCTGTAGGCATAATTCAGAGTAAGGCAGTCGAACCCTAGAAGCCACGTTGCCACTCAGCAACCACAGTCCCTAAACATGAAACAACTGTCTGCAAGCAACAGCAGGTAACAGATGACTCTGCTGTTGATAAGAATCTGGATGGGAACGTGCAGACCGGTTGAACGCCGAAAAGCTCCCTCAGAGATGAAGCTGGAACTGAGAGACTGAGGCCAAAGGTGATACAGTGAAACTAAAGACGAGGAGCAAGGTTATCACTGTACTGTATTTTCTTTATTAGATATGCCTTCCCCACCCCACACATGTTTAATAAACTACAGTTCTGGATAAAAGAAAATGAATGTTGTTAGCAGAAACAGTTCAGAAGCAGTGTTAGAAGGCCGGGGGTGGGCAGGGGGAGGTTGTGAGGGGACATGGACCCCTTCCACTTAATGGCCAACTGAGTTTCTACCACTTCTTGTGATTTGTTAATGTCCCGGATTTCACACAGAGCAACAATAAAACCTTGAGACAAACTGTTCTAATCATCTACAACTGTACTGGTTGCCCAAATACCCTGACCAGAGCATCTGCCTTTACCAGATAAGGACACTCGAAGAAGACTTAATCCAAGTTACGGTAATTACTCTTAAAATTAGAACCCTTTACTTACAGAATTTGTTCCAAGAACTTGAAGCTTTGGTTCCCCTGATTCCAGCAGTTTTGCTACCATATGAAGAAAGCTTTCTACAAACGGCTTGATGCTTTGAGAATGGCAGGCCATAAGAAGCTGGTCCAGTGCCTCCATAGCAATTAAAACATACCTGAACACAAGAGAAAAATAACATCAAAGCACCTCCAGCTCTCCAGATTCTCCTCAGTGCCCTCACAGGAATACTTAGAATAAATTTATTTAAATGCACAGAACAGAGAAAGGCAAATTTAGCAGCATCTGAGTGACTGCCTAATCCTCTCATGACACTAAGGATGTTGGGGTCATAAAATGACCTCAGGTGGGAGGACGCAGAGACTAGACTGCACTCCTCCACTCTTCTCCTCAGCAAAACCTCTCCCAGAGCTGCTTCCATGTTAACGTCCGTGAATGTTTTTGTAAACACAAATATTCTCCATTTTCCAGATTTTTAACCATATTTCTCTGCATCTGACCCAAGACAGTTATTATAAGAAATGAGCTTAAATTTCTAACACAATCTATTTGTATTTGTAAATATGAGTATATAAAATAGTATCAGCAATACTGTAAGGAAAGGGATAAATTTTACCTTCCAATTCATCAGATTTTAAAGCCTGTACTAAAAGTTAAAATTCAGAATTTAGATAACTTTACTTGAACAAATGACCATAAGAACTATTTGTATCAAGACTCCCATTTGTAGCAAATGCTCTAAATGGTAACAGTGTGAAAGCAGAGAAAGCCAGTGTATCATCTGGAAACTGGAATACACTAAGAAACTAGGATCACAAAATAATATGGAAAAATATTTATATACCAAATTGCAAAGTAATTACTGTTCAAGTACACAGAATGGATTAAGACGGTAGTCCTTTATTTATAGGTCCATGTATAGCTAGCACAGTTCACATCAGCACACCTGCTCAGAATTTACACATTCTGAACCTATTATAATACCTAAGCCTAAACATAGCCCTCTTTTATTGCTCCTCTGACAGGCAAAACTGGAGCTGTGCTAAAAATTAATTTGCTAACAGAATTTCTGATAGGTTTCAATTTTGAGACTGATTTTTAAATTAGAGAACTGCACTGACAGGCCTTTAAGGGAATCAATTTCTACTATTCCCATTAGGGAAGTTTAAAAATCAGAGGATGCTTACACAAACAACTCTTTTAACTAACATGAGTTTATTCTTAAACCTGACTACGAGGAAAGTAATAAAAGCTACAGCATCTATTCGGTATAATACATATCTTCGTATGATATTGCAATGCTTTATTCTCCATCTACTATCTTTGCCTGCCTAGATGGCAAAATAGCTTCTAGGATGATTTAGCCTAGGAAGAATTTTCCAAAGATACTACAGTAGTTTCCTTACCCAGTACGATGTCTGACAACATCCCTGCTCAACCTTTCTGCCAGGTAAGAACCAATTCGATCCAGTTTCTCGGGAGCAGATACAGCGTAAAATGTCAATTTCTCCATATCGGCTTTAACAAGCCCATCCTAAAAATAAAAACAACAACGAGTGAAATAGGTTCTACTTATGCCTGTATTTCCATGCTCAGTGTTTGTATTTCTAAGTGCTGCTTGCTTCTCACTCCCCCTTTATGGATTGGAAATTAATCCCTATTTACCCTCAGCCTGCCTGGATACAGTCTCTTTAGTGCTAATCACCATTCTGGATATGTAGAGCTTTCAAAAAGTTAAAGCACTGCCCTATTTCGGAAAGCATACACCTTCACGAGCACTGGATTATTCTAACACCTTCCTTTATATATTAAAAACAAAAAAACAGCTCAATTATACAATATATTGTAGTAAGTATCAGCAAAGGTTCAGTTATCTGCTCTCCTCATTAGAGCACTCTTTGAAGGCAGGGACTATGACAGGTAGACATGTGCACTCTGGGCACCTGCTACTGGGTCCATTTTGGACACAGGAGATTTTTTTGTTTAATAAGTTAAAGATAAGAAGTGTTGTCACCTGGGTTTATGGTTGCCATACGTATGTAAGGTTCATGTAGATCTTTTCTTTTTCTTACATCTTATTTTACAGATTGCTCAAATAGATTTTTTCTAAATATTTGGCACAAATAAAAATTCTTTGTGTAACCATTCTCCAACTGACCTGTCACCACTCTCATATCAAAAGTGTTCAAAGCTCCCTCACTGCCAGTAAGATAAGTAGATTTCTTATCTGTTATTCACATTCCTCCATAATCTTGCCTCCACCTTATCTTCATTAGCCTCATGTTTCAGATTCCTTAAAGAAATGATCTGAATATGCAGTCTATTAAATGACACTTTTGAAATTTCCAATCAGGAATTCAGGAATTGTGCACTAGTACCACTCATTATACTACGACTAGGTTACAAGAACTTCCACTTGAAGGTCCTGGTCCCAAATGTTATCTCTTACTTTATCACACCTTTTCTCTTAGGTACAAAGAAACTAATCTCTGCTTCTCCAGATGCTGTATATCCTTCCAAGTTCATTTCTTCTGTGAATCTTCGCAGAGATTGCCAACTCAGAGTGAGTGGTACCTTCCTGATTTAAAGGCAGAAACTTTACCCCTGTTTTACTTAACATTTTACTTTCTAATTTATTCACTGTGATTTAATATTTAGTATGCTTTCACTTTGTATGAATGGATGGAAAGCTTAAGGCAGGTACCGTATCTTAGAGTTACTTATATGCTATGAATTATCCAGGATATCTGGCAGCCAATATATTTAACTGATTAGCCTCAGTAAAACAGATTAGCCTTTATATAGTTCCTTAAATCAGATTTGATTAAAAACAAGATATAGCTCATAAATTGTTAAGATAACCAAAAAGTTTCTACAGTTGGCTACCTTTTAAAATAAAGCAACCTCTGGAATTCAAACCCATGTAACATTTTTTTATTCCTATCTATTTAACACTAGATTAAAGGAGTCTTAGAAAAGTTAGTGAAGTCCCTCAGTCATGTCCGACTCTTTGTAACCCTATGGACTGTAGCCTACGAGGCTCCTCTGTCTATGGGATTTTCCAGGCAAGAATACTGGAGTGGGCTGCCATTTCCTTCTCCAGATCTTCCCAACCCAGGGATTGAACCCGGGTCTCCCACACTGTAGGCAGATGCTTTACTGTCTGAGCCACCAGGGAAGTTCTCTAGAAAAGTTAAGACAGTGTCAAATAAAATCAATCAAACACAGCTGCTTTGAAGCCTGTAGTCTTCCATAAAAAAGTAATTTTTATAAAAAATTAAAAAGCACTTAAGTAAAAAGAGAACAAACTCTGCCTGGAATATTCTCCCTTTACTTCTCAATTCTCTTCTGAAAACTGTGTGGCCAACCCTATTTCTTCTTTGGATCTTAGCCTGGATTTCACTCCTTCAGGCATTCCTTCTTCCAAGTCCAGATCAGGTATCATTCCCACCTACTCCAGCAGTACACTGTACGTCACTTCTCTATCACAGCATTCTTTCACATATTGCAGTTGCCAATTTACTTGGTGAGAGCAGAAGGCCATGTCTGTATTCACAGCTGTGTTCTTGGCATTTTGTAGATAATCTGAGACTAGGTCATAAATTTAGGAACTATACACACTAAGAACATCACCTGTCCATCATTCTGAATATATGCCTAATCTAAGAAAAGAATCTGAAAACCAGTCAAGCAAGCACGGATCGTTTAAAGGTTAAAAAAAGAGAAGTATAAACATAGCAGTGTACATGATGAGACTTGGGAGTAAAAGTAGAGAAATGAAATCAGGGAAACCTTAGGGAGATCAGCAGGGGGAAGGATGGGTCAGCAAAGAGAAGGATCAGGAGATGTAGATCAAATTACTTTTGGATCTTCTGGGAATATGTTGTCCACCAGGCGTTTGTAGCGAGGACGCAGAGCAGAACAGCAGCAACACACTCCTGTTCAAAAAAGAATAAAATCACAAAGTACGGCAATTAATCATATTGTAAAGTGATCTAAAAGTTGAAGTTCTGAGTATTTATGGGTTATTGCAAATAAAGGGGAAAAGTTCAAACAGCCAGAAACAGAAATGGGTATGCAAATTCAATTATTAAGTAAGAAATGAAAAAGTCAAATTTCTCCTCCCCTTTCCAAAGACACCAGGTCAAAATGAACATTGTAATGAATTATTCCAGAGTTTTGAACTGAACTGTTCTGGAGCGTGTGTGTGTGTACATGCATACATGACTACCAAATTCACCCTATAAAGTATATACGTAATTGGTACCCCCACCTCACTTCCTTTCTGATCTCATCTTCTACTACTCTCTGCATCATTCCCTACCTACACCTCCTCCCAAACCCCACTTTTCTTGCCAGGCCCAATCCACTCAGTTCCAGCCACAATGGTCTCAAAATGGGAGTTCACTACTAGTAGCTGCTGGTGAAAACAGTTAACACCTCTATCTACATGAAGAATTATATAAAGAAGCCACAACAGAGAGAGAATCAACCTCAAGGGAAAGTCCAGGAATTTCAAAAACTGCTCAAAGACTGCTCTGTACATTTTCCGTTGCTGGCATCTAGGAAAAAGTCATGCATTTGGATGAGAAGACCTGGGTTCACGCCAATTCTTTCATTTAAGGGGCCGTGTGACCTTGAGGGAAAGCACATCATCTCACTGGAAAGAACTCTGTGAGGAGGAGGAGGGATCTGTTTTCTTGTCCTACAAACTAATAACGTAACGGGAATGTTGGTCTGGAGCCACTAGACAACCATTTCCATGATTTATGAAACTGGGCTATGTGTATCTGTGGCCAAGTGTGCACGCGTATGCATGTAGAAACCAAATCACGGCATGAGAGAACACGAGCTAGAAGTTAAGGGAACTCAGACCTAAGCAGACTTCTACCATCTCATTGAGCAATGTTATTCAACAGACAACTTCTCCAGATCTCACTTTGCTCATGAAGCACACATAACTCACGCAGGCAGCAGTATCATGTCAAGTGAGTGCCCAACACGACAAAACATGTAAGACTGAGTCCAGATTTGCAGTAGAGTGGAGTCATTATGCTGATAAAACAAGACAGAATTAAGACATGTACAGCAATTTTGGTGATTATAAAGTAATGCACATACATTACTTAACATTTCCAGCAAATTAGTGAGATATTGTTATCACTACCACTTTACAAGAAATTGTAGAAGAACTGACCAAGTAATCTACTCAGCAGCAATGGCTAGGCGAGAATCCAACGCCTAACTCTGAAACGTCATGCTCTTTCCACGAAAGCGCTGATACCAGTGGTCAAATGAATCAGCACGCAGATGTTTCATCTGCACATACTACTTCCCGAACACCACATCAGATGCCACAGACACAGGAGAGTATAAGAGTCAAGATCTCTGCCCTTGAGTTTATAAACTGTCATAAAAAATAGTGACTAATTCAACAGCATATATTTAGGCACCACATGCAGATAATATAAAATGCTGTCTACTGTTCAGGATGTTTTCTACTTTAAAAGGAGAAAAAAATTCCAGAGTCCATTAGGGGATTTTTTTTTTCACACTAACTCCAAAATATCTGAACTATTTTTAAAGTCCAAAAGCAAAACACAGGCCTGATTATTATAAAGAAAAGCAAGGGTAAAAGCAAAGTAAGCGAAAGTCATATTCCTGTGTCAATTACACCTAATATAAAAATACTTCAGATGAATATTAATACACAGAAATAAATTAAAATCAAATATATATCAAGTGATTAACTTACACAAGGCACTGAGCTGGGTATTGCAATGATGAAAGAAGCTTATAACTTGATAAGAAGATTAGTAGGAATACTTTGCTACACTAATGCAAGGCCAAATATAGAAAATTCAAATGCTATTATGGCAAAGAGACTGGCAATGGAACTGAAACCCAAGCTTCAAGTTTCCTGTTAGAATGATAAATTATGTAATTTTCAATAGGCTAAGAATTCTTAATGAGGTATTAAGTCTCATTTACATTGACACTTTCTGATATTATACAGTTTTTAGTTTTAAAACAGCTTACAAAAAATGGGGACTTCGAAATACACGTAATATCCAATTCTCACTTTGAAGAAGCATAGGGTCTATTAGAGGAGACAGATGAGAAAAATGACAAAATGCTCAATAGGGGGTTAAAGGGCAGAGGCTCTGGAGTCAGACAGGTCTGAGGTGAACCCAACATCTTTTACTGTCCAGTTAGGCAGGCACATTATTTTCTCTTATCTTACCTATGTTTCCTCTTCAGTGTAGTAACACCTTCTTCATATTTATTGGGAAAATGAAATAAAATTATACGTAAAGTTCTTATTAAGGGTGTAACATTGGGTAAGCATCCAACAGATGGGTAGTTATTATTACTAATGCTATATATAAGTGGAGGACAGAGGAACTTGCCAAGTTATAGCCCACGGGGTTGCAAAAGAGTCGGACAAGACTGAGTGACTAAACAAAAACAAATAAAAGAACTACGATCAGGGTAACCGAGGTGCGTGAGGGCCCTGAGACAGTATCCCCAACAGTGTGAAAACCTTTGCTGAGAATTAATCATCTAAACCTCCAACAAATTCTCTATGTGGTTCACAACAAGCGTTCAATAACAAGACCCGAGTCCAAGGGGATAACTGCTTTTTTCTGAACATGATGTGTGCCGCACTACACTAAGGACTTGACAGCATTACTCATGCACTCCTACAGCAACTCTGAGAGGGTTAGCGCAACTTTGTTTGACAAAGGAGCAAAGGAGCTAAGGGAGTCCCATTTGTCCCATATCCCATATCGTACAGCTGGTACATACAGACGAGCAGAGATTCCAATCAGACATGATGACTTTACAGGCTAACTGCCATACTAAACTGCAGTCCATGGGGTCACAAAGAGTCAGACACGACTGAGCGACTAAGCAACAACAAAACTCAAGGACTGGACACTTTCCAAACTCCTTTAAACATTTTAGCTCTCCACAAACCATGCCCAACAGACACGACTGCAGGAACGAGTCTGAGAGACGAGAAGTGCCCTGCCACGGAGGGAGATACACAGTCACAGTGCGTTTCTCCAGGAAGTCCAAACAAAAACAACTTCCTGACCTCTTACCATACATGAAAACCAACCAATCAAGAGAGATAGCTGAAACGAGGTTTAAAAGCTTCAATTTACTCAGGTTTCTATAAAATGATAACACTGAAGGTAATATGAGGTGAAAGTGAGTGGTAATTGTAATCACAAAAGAGAGAACTCTATAGGCTATTTTAAATAAGAGAATACTGTGTTTATCAACATCACAAGAACAAGTAAAATGAAAGCACTGGACCTACTCAGGCACAGAAGTGTGGGGGACTCCCCTGTCGAAGTCAGTTCATAAGGCTTTTCGAGTTCAGCTGCAGGTACCTGAACATAGTCCTTCATGTTGCAAGAGATGAGTTTCTAGTCGCTCTTTCAGCTCTTTTACCTCCTGTTCAGGAAGTGCCTAGTTCACTTTACTTGTAATTAAATTAGCAGAGAGTACTAGTATACTGTAACATATCTACTTGTTGACATCAAACATAAAGCTATCAAGAACTTGATAATATCTGTATCGAATTCTGCAAGCAAGGCCAAATAGCTTAAACAGATTTTTGATTAAACTACTGCATTGCTAGTTTACTAAAGATAGATTTTTATACAGTTTGAATAAGAAAATAAACCTATTTTCTATTTTTTTCCTTAAAGCTTTTAATTCTTCCTCATCCTAGCTTCCCATCCCTTCCAACAAACTCCTCACTTCTCGACCTCTTCCCAACTTTCTCTTTTCCAAAGGAAAAAGGGGGCTAAGTGTAGCATAGAGAAGTTCCAGCAACTGGCAAGTCTAAGCAGTAACTTCCTTTAAATTTACTTCTAACACATAAAGGAGAAGGTAATTCACTATTCTCCTCCTGTAGCATATGGAATTCAGAACTCGACTTACGATATAGTAGAAGAAATAGGAAATCTCAAGTGGGTAACTGAACTATGGAAAAACTGAACTGGGGCATAGCTGGAAGGAAAAATTATGACCAAGAAGGATGCCAAGCTGTGTATTATAGTGGTGTGCAGACAGGCTCTTGGGGCAATCTGTTCAATAATGCTCTCTGAGCCTTAGTCAGGAAACAGAAAAATCCTTCTGCCAATCTCTCAGGGTTAGGAGTACTTAAAAAAAAAAAAAAAACTGCCTGGAATATAGAAGCCATTTTAAAAAACACTACACACACACACATTTATTTTAGTAAATTCTGCATACTCCTAAATTAACCATTTCTTCTTTAGAGACACCCAAGACATGCAACTTCACCAGTGTCATCTAGTTCTCCCCGCAGACAGGTGTGAGATATACAGGCCTCTAGAATCCTCTTTCTCTGATGGTGAGGTGTTACGAGTAACTTCTAACCCGAGCCAACAGGCACTCAGCAACTGCACAGAAAGCCTCGCAGCTGAGCTGACATAAGCGTTGGCCAGGTGCATGAGCACTCTGAGGTGCTGGGAGAATTCGGCTTCGTGGGTTGTCCCCACTGAATACTGCTGTTTGTAATGACATTCGCTTTCCTAATGCAGCTCTGTAAGTCTGGGGGTTTGGATAATTAAGACCCCCTTTAAAATAAGCTATACTTTCAACTAACTATATTACCCAATGATAATTTAAATCTAACTGGAAATATTAATGTCTCTATTACTAAATTACTAATAATTGAACAATTAGTGTTTATTATTAAACATCACCATAGCACTGGATATCTGGGAAAAAGCTATCCTCTAAAACAAAATAGTAAGTTACTATCACTGTCACTGAAGTTGAAGAATGCTTAGATCCTCTGATGGAAACCAACTGTATTAGGTTTGTCTCTCGATCTGTTAAAGGAAAAAAAATCATACTATCTATATCTTCTACACAGCAATTATATTATCTTGGTTTATAATTCTTATGCATAATACATTAGGAATTTGCTGGTATATTTAGGGCTTACTAAATCTCGTATTTTTAAATTGGAATAGCTATGATTACTGGATTCTCGTCCTTATGGTATTTCTATTATTGCACCTAAAACAAATTATTTTACTTATTTATACACACATTTGTCTTTCCTACCTGAATGAGTTATATCAATAAAGTCCATATATTTTGTTCTTTGTTGCATGCCTGGAATATAACAGACATTCACAAAAAATGCTCCTTCACTTAACGAATGTGGATCCAAGGTTCACTGATAAATTTAATATCTGCTGATATGTACTACATAAATCAAAATGATAAGAAAACTGTCCACCACAAAATATTAAATAAATGCCAGAACCATATAATTTCTCCAATGAATAGCTGACAATGTCAACTGAATCACTTTAAACAATTCATGTTTTATTTTTAGACCTGGCAGAAGCTATCAGTAATCAAGTTGAAAAGAGAGAGCATGTTTTTCTATTAGAAGATTTAAAAAATTCATTACTTCAAGACCTCTAGCTCTGTGGTGTCCAAAACCCTTGAAAAGACTCTGCATCACATATATTCTCTTCAAGGTTGAAATTAAAAGCTACTCATTCAGTTAGTGTCAGAACAAGACACTAACTTCACACCATTAAAAGACAGTAATATTACAGTCATATTCATACATCCCTCCCAAGTAACTAACACTTAACATGTAAATTTGCATGTACCACTCACATACACATACACTACTTATAAAGCCTGTAATATGGGTGTTACTCCTGCTCTTCAACTTGGGTACAAGGCACTGTGCTAAGAACTACAGAGTCAAAAAGGTAACTAACTGCTTGAAAAGACAAAGGTTTAAAAATTGAAATTTAGAGAGAGGCTCAAGATGGAGGGGTCCCGTATATAATTATAACTGATTCACACTGCTGTACAGCAGAAACCAGCACAATATTGTAAAGCAATTTTCCTCCAATTAGAAAATAAATAACAATTGAAAACAAGATTTGGACAACACTGGAGGACAAGAGCTATCTAATGTCAAATGGACCACATGGCTACAGGGCCACAGAGGTTGAGAGAAGAGAGAAAGCACTCCTAGCTCACATGAAAGAAGGTTTTATGAAGGGCATGGGAGTTGAGCTGAGGGCTCCCCCTGAAGAACGAGTAGGACTATGAGGAAACTGGAGACAGCGGAGGACAATTACAGGCAGATGGAACTGTGCAAGCTTCACTATGGGGGACGGCACACGGAAAACCCCAAATGTGCTCTAATGACCCAGAGCTTAGAAAGGAAGAAACCTAGGAGATGGCACACAGGAAGCATCGAAAAGGGCTGCTGAATAATTAGACAGCACTCAAAGAAAAATGGGAACAAAATAATCTTATCTTCAGGACAGTGCTCCTTTTAAAAGGATTCTAATCCATTAGAGGAGTATTTTATTACATGACTCTTTCCGTAAGCAATTCTATACCATCTTTCTTCTCATTCTCAATTTCGCTACTTGTTTTTTATTCCCAGGCACATAAACTTCATGGAAAAGAGGACAACAAAGGCATTAAATGAAATTAAAGCTCCAATTCTTTTTTAAAAGATGGTTTTTCCACTGCATTGCAATACTTGCCTCTGGAAAAGGTATAACGTAGACAAAAGTCTGTATACATTACAAAACTATTCTGAAATAGTGTCTGTAGGAAAAAAAACAGCTTTTCTTCTTCTGAGTCAACTTGTGATTGATCAGTCTATACTTAACACATTTTTCCCCACTATCACAATTTTAAAGAAAAACAAAAGGTATTGTTTACTTACAAATAGTCAATTTATAGATTTATACCTAGACTTTACTGTATTCTACCATACTTAACTGTAAAAAAATATTACTCAGCAGACTTAACCTGAGCAATAAAATATACAATAGGCATGGTTTTTAGAAAATGTAATTCTGTTAAGACCACATTTGAAAACCTTTTAGAATCATCATACAGGGGGAAAAAAAAATCCACAAAAATTAAAATACGGAAATACAATGCTCTATTCATTTCATCTGACATTGGCTTAGGTGGCAAAGCAAATAAGAAAGGATCCACTGAATGACACAGAAACCAGAGCTGCAAACAGGAAAGCAAAGTACTGACACCTCTGTCTCCACCACCATTGGGACACAACACACAAGTTCACGTCCACTTCTAAGACCAGACTGCATGGCTGGACTCTGCACCACAGACCCTCCTTCAATGCGCCCGGGGTGGTCCTGGACGGGAGCACACAGCACTCCAGTGTCCTGGCCTCTGGAGGTAAGAAATTAGATGAGGCAGAACTGAAACTGAAATAGCAGGTGATTTTCCTTTTAACAGACAAAATACTGACTAAATGTCCTCTGTGATAATGTCAGTAGTACTGTTAAGAATTACAAAAGGAATCACATTTTCTCCATGTGTAATTAAAAAAAAAAAAAAAAGCATGTGAGAATTTTCCTCTTGAATCCACACCATGTTCTTGACTAATTATGTTGGCAATTACTCTGCACAATTAATATGTTTTCAGGGAAGAATTATATAATGGTCAAAGATAAATTCTCTCTCCCTGGCTTTCAGTAGCTCACAGTCTGACAGGACAAGATAATCATATACAAAGAGAATTGTAACTCGATGGGGTAACAGCCATGACAGAAGAGACTGCTATCGGAGAACAGGAGAGTGACCCTAACCTTCCTGCAAAAAGTAATGACTAAACTAAGTCTTAAAAAGCAGCAGCAGGAATTCAGCAAAAAAGGGAGGATCATTCCAGATGTGGAGAGCCAGATGTCAAGAATAAGAGTTTTAATTTCCAAACAAATCATAAAGTTCTGCAGCATGACAGAAATGGCTAGACAAACTTGTAGGAAGCTGACATGGAAATCAACTCAAAGTAGAAGGTACAAAGAGAGAGGAGTCAAAAGTAACAGACAGGATAGTCTGAACAAGTGACTGGATGGTGGTGTCTAATAAGGGACAGAGGAAGATAAGTCTGGGGGTGGGAGGAGGCTATCAGAAAGAGAATAAATTTTATTCTGCTCATGTTAAATTTGAGGTTACAAACCTAAAAGTGGGACATCTTGTAGCAGGCAAATGATTTAGATTAGAAATAAAAATTTAAGAACCAAAAGCATATAAACGATAGCAAAAGCAACTAGTTTAACTAGCTGAAGTCAACAAAGAAACACAGGATAGAATTAAGCGAATTCTGGGGAAAGCAAGCATTTAAGGAATGACTAGCAGCGAAGGAAGTGAAAGGGAAGACATTTAAAGAGATAGGAAGAAAACTATAAAAAGAATAGTGACAGAGAAAACAAAGGAGTTTTCCAAATTGCATGCCTTCTATAAAAGTACCGATTTACATAGATAAAAGAAATAAGAACTCCAAAAAACAGGAAAAAAAAGAAATACTCTCAGAACAAGGAAAGAGCAGAAAAAGAAATTAAGAGCATTTTTAAAAAACACATGAAAGTGAAAAATTTCATATTTTACAGTAATATAAATTAAAATTTCAAGATGTGTTAACTATTTTAACCAAAAATAAAACAGTGGCAGTTTCAGAATATCCAGAATGAAAAATACTATTCTACAGACTCTACATTTGATGTGGGAAAAAATAAAGAGACTAATCACATAGTTTACAATGATTATAGGTTCTTATTAAAAATAAAATGATGGATAATATGAAATATCCCTTAAAAGGACCTAGTAATACATTTCATTACCATCTTAATTAGTTTTTAGTAAGATACAAGTCTTCCATCTGAAATACATAGACTATGTTCTACAATATTTAGTAAATAATGAAGGATAAAAATAATTGATTAGAGTGAAATAATTGCAAAATCCAAGTTCTACTAAAGACTGGAAGGAAAAAAACTACTCCTGAAGAAAACCCCACGCTTTGTTTGGCATGTGGTGTAGAAAATAGGATAAAAACAAGACTTCTTCTAAAAAATCAGTATTTGAGCACTGGTTTTATTCTACTAATAGATACAATTTAACACAAGTTTCACATCTAAGGAAGTCTTTGAAGACATTCAAAAAACACTGTAACTGTTTCATGTCTAGTCAACCAATCAAAAGAGGTTTATAAAGCCTCTACTCCATGTTAAGTGCCAGAAATATTAGATGTGTGTTTTCCAAAGAAAGATACAATTCAAAATTTCTAGTTGTCACACTGTATTTGTATAAATCTGTATCATTTTTATTTGCTGCTTTCATATTTAATATCTTCTGAAAGCAAATCCTTTCTATATAATTCTCTGGATGCTCTTCATCACGTATCAGTGGTCAGAAGTGGAGTGTAGTGTATCATCGGTCTGTAAGAGCTAAGTAAGTATCTTACTGTTAACCAAAAGGAATTCTGCCCTATTTCATGGATTCTGCAAAAAAAGAATTGCTGTTGGATTTGACTTAACTGTAGACGGACTGTAGTATAGTATGTTTGAAGGCTACTAAATGCAACTCATAATGCTTAACAAAATCTTCATTCTTTTAGTTTAAAAAAATGTTTAGCACAGAATGTATCAGGTAATAAATGTCAAAATATCAGGTATTACCCAAATATTTAAAGGACATCATGTAAAAAAGGACTGGTCTGTGATCCCCTCAGAGGACAGAAGCTCAACAGAAGTAGTCAAAATATTATAGAACTCCCTGAGCGCTTTCAGATAGGATTATCTGTCAGCTGCTGTCCAGATTCAAACTAGAGGTTAGGTTAAGTAACCAAAGATTCCTTCTAATTCTAAAAGCATGTGACATTCCAACCCTACTGCAAAACAAATATTTATGAATACCAATTATGTGGGAAGTACTACACAAGGTATTGTGGGAGGTACAGAAAAGACCAGGGGTGTAAACTACTATTTAACAAGGACACGTATGCTTTGATACTTCCCTTCTAAATTAACGTGCCATGCAGGTAACAAGAAAGTTGGTTCTTGGTAAACAAAACACCATGAAACCAAAACCAGACGAATGTTGAACCTTGACTCACAGTAAAAGCCTTTTATTTCTCCTAAGAAGTTGTCTGAATGTGACATTTCCAATTTGTGAAAGTAAAAAAAAAAAAAAAAAAAAACTGACATTTCCAGATGCCTTTGAAAGGCTGTGCAACTCATATAAAAGAAAATTAACACAGAAAGAATATGAGTACAAGACATTTCATTGTATGTCAGAAACATTGAGAATATAATGGGAATACACTTTTCCACATTAGGCAAATTATAAGATGGTTCATTCAGAGCATACCTACAAAAACCCCAATCACTTATTTTACAAAATATATATGATAAATTTAATAGTTTATTTTAGCTACACACACATTTATTTAAAGATTTAAAAAGTGAAGTCAGTCAGTTTACCAAAATCAAGTGAAGTTGCTCAGTCGTGTCCGACTCTTTGCGACCCCATGGACACCAGGCTCCTCCGTCCGTGGGATTCTCTAGGCAAGAGTACTGGAGTGGGTTGCCTTTCCTTCTCCAGGGATTCTTCCCGACCCAGGGATCGAACCCAGGTCTCCCGCATTGTAGACAGATGCTTTACCGTCCGAGCCACCAGGAAGTCCAAAATAAAGATCTCCCCAATTTACTTATACTTCATTGACAGGCTGGTCTTGGAGGTGAACCTGGATATAATCTCTACCTTTTCAGCCTTGTTTCCCAAATAAAAACTGTGACTATTCACAGTTCTTAAAATCAATCCCCAAACTTCTTCATTTCCACGCATTTGCTCATACCATTCTATCTATACAGAATATCCTATCTTCACAAAAAGTAGTACAGATCAGATGCATTCAGTAGTAAGATAACAGACATTCCAATTACAAAACGCTCCTGGACTTGAAATCCATTGTAAATTCTAAAATAGTAGGTCCGACAATTTCAAACATAACTCATAACACTGAGATGGTCAAGAAAGTATGAGAAAAAGGCACCTTAAAAAGAAAGGAAGAAAGGCATCTTTGCAACAAACTACTGAAGCAGGACAGAGTTGAAAGGGAAGCAGAATTCTGTACCTGGAAAACCAAGGGAGCGGCCTGACAAGACAGTGGGAGGGCTCAGAATAATGAGGCTCAAGAACATTAATTTATGATAACAAAGGTGTCCATTTTCTAGTCAGGAATACTTGGAAGATTAGAGAAATTAAATGAAGCTAATTTTTTAAAGTAACGGACAAATGCTGCAGGTTGAACTGTGTGCCCAAAAAAGATGTGCTGGAGTCCTAGCCTCAGTACCTGTGACAGGGGCCTTACTTGGAAACAGAGTTTTTGCACAGGGCATCAAATTAAAAGGAGCTCATCCTCAATTAGGGTGGGTCCTTAATCCAAAGACTGGTCCCTCACAAAGAGAAAGATATGGCAGACACTAGGAAGAAGGCCGCGTGAAGATAGGAAAGACACACACGTTCTGCTGCTACAAACCAAGGCACTCTAAGGCTTGCAGCAGCCACTAGTGCCGGAAGAGGCAAGCAAGGATCCTTCCCTAGAACTCCGTGGGGAGCATGGCCCTGGCCACAGCTTGATTTCAGACTTCTAGCTGCCTGAACTGTGACAATACTTTGCTGTCTTAAGCCATTCAGCTTATAGTATCTTGTTATTGCAGCTTAGAGAAACTAAAACAAGTAAGATTTCATAGAACGTGTAGATCAGTAAATTTTGTATTTGCTTAAATATTAGGTATGTACCATTCCTGAAATCAGTTCAAATGCTAAAATGACTTAAGTCAGGCTCCAGAGAATTTAGTGGCAGTGGTGGTTTAGTCACTAAATTGTGTCCAACTCTTACAACTCCATGGACTGTAGCCTGCCAGGTTCTTCTGTCCATGGGATTTCCTACACAAGAGTATAGGAGTGGGTTGCCATTTTCCTTCTCCAAGAGAATTTAGTAGCATACCAAATAACTGAAGCATGAGAAGAATTTTTGTTCATTTCTACCAATTTTCTTCTTGTGCTAGATATACTTCTCTTTAAGTAAATGAATATTTGGTTTCAGTACAAGAAAAAGTGACTATGCCATCAGTTTACATCAAAGTTTAAAAAATAAGCATGCTTTAAAACACAGAAATACTGTAAGTAAAAGAAATCATTTCACTTTCATGTCTCATATAGCTATTACGGATTGCACTGTATCCCCTGCAAAACTCATATGCTGAAGTCCTCTCAGGGCCTCAGAATGAAACCTTATTTAGAATAAGAGGTAATTCAGTTAGGATGAAGTCATTAGCGGGGGCCCTAATCCAACACAACTGGTATCCTTATAAAAGGGGGAATTTTAGACAGATGTGCATGCAGGGGGAGCTCCACATGCACATGCAATTGGCCATCTATGAACACAAGCCAGGTAGAGAGACCCGGAACACACCTTCCCTCACAGCCCTTGGAAGGAATCAACCCTGATTTCAGACTTCTGACCTCCAGAACCGTGCGCCAATACATTCTCTGTTCAAAGTCACTCAGTTTGTGGTATTTTATTACAGCAGTCCTGGTCAACAATAGAACATCAAACACTAAACGCAAGGTCCCTAGGGCACAGATTCTGCTTGCAGGGATACAGTGCAAAGCACAGCAGAAAACCAGAAGACCTAACCCAATCTATCTCAGGAACATCCTGTTCTCATTTACTCCCTGTCAGTCTGATTCCCTCAGAACACATTCAACAAATATTTATCTACTACATTCTAAATTTTATCTTCCTTAACGCTTATAACTGTATGAGGTAGATATCAACATCTATAGGTTATAAATAGGAAAATCAAAAAGATGAAAGTAATCTGTCCAAGGTCACACAACTCGAAGTGGTGGACCCCCTTAAGAGTCTGTGCTCTTAACAGTTTCTATACTATACTGTCTTCCTGAGATGGTTTTTTCTTTAATTTTTTAAATAATATGCACTGTTTAATATTGACTAGAGAAACACAGTCAAAATATTATGCAGCTACCCAAAGATGACACTATTGCCACCACAGCTCTCCAAGGTATAAAATTCAAGTCAGACAGTAGAAAATGGAGAAGTGACACCCTGCCTGAGAACCTGTCATATTATAAAATGTCATATTCCAACATATGGGCTTTCCTTGTGCATCAACTGGGACAGAATGAGCCTGCAATGTGGGAGACCTGGGTTCGAAAGATCACCTGGAGAAGGGAACAGCTACCCACTCCAGTATTCTGGCCTGGAGAATTCCATGAACTGTTTAGTCCATGGGGTTACAAAGAGTCGGACATGACTGAGTGACTTTCACTTTCACTTTTCCCACTTCCAAAAATTATCTTCTTTTCCTATTATAGGTTACTCTGAGTTCTAAAATGTCCCTAAGGGTACAAGAACATATGAAAGGAAGAATGAGAAATTTTATTAGGCTATTAGATTGCCCCCATGATAAGTTACTGGTGAATTCCAGTATACCAGAGAGTGAACAAGAGCTATATGGAGCTCAGCCACTGGAAAAAGGGAGACAGAACCTCATCACTTTACAAAATCACAGCCAAGAGATGACTGCTGTCTTAAAAGTTTTCTTACCTACTGTGACAACAAAATACTCCCAAAATTACCAAAGAAAATAACAAAAACATTTATATATAAACTTTCACAAAATTCCAGCAGCAAATCTATATGTAAAGCAAGTCCCAGTTTTGAAGCTATGGCCCATTTTTATTTTATAAAAATAAGGTGTGAATCCTTTGCCTTATTACAGTGTGGGCATACAGAGGGGAAAGTCCAGTTAATTCTCCCCTTGACAGATTAAAGCACTCGTTTTGGGATTATGGCAATCTGATCCTGGATGATTTCAGACTTTTAAACTTAAGATATGGAGAAGGCAATGGCACCCCACTCCAGTACTCTTGCCTGGAAAATCCCATGGATGGAGGAGCCTGGCTGGCTGCAGTCCATGGAGTCGCAGAGTCATACACGACTTCACTTTCACTTTCACTTTTCACTTTCATGCATTGGAGAAGGAAATGGCAACCCACTACAGTGTTCTTGCCTGGAGAATCCCAGGGACGGGGGAGCCTGGTGGGCTGCCATCTATGGTGTCACACAGAGTCTGACACGACTGAAGTAACTTCAGTTCAGTCCAGTCGCTCAGTCGTGTCCGAGTCTTTGCGACCCCATGAATCGCAGCATGCCGGGCCTCCCTGTCCATCACCAACTCCTGGAGTTCACTCAGACTCATGTCCATTGAGTCAATGATGCCATCCAGCCATCTCATCCTCTCTCGTCCTCTTCTCCTCCTGCCCCCAATCCCTCCCAGCATCAGAGTCTTTTCCAATGAGTCAACTCTTCACATGAGGTGGCCAAAGTACTGGAGTTTCAGCTTCAGGATCATTCCCTCCAAAGAAATCCCAGGGCTGATCTCCTTCAGAATGGCCTGGTTGGATCTCCTTGCAGTCCAAGGGACTCTCAAGATTCTTCTCCAACACCACAGTTCAAAAGCATCAATTCTTCGGCACTCAGCCTTCTTCACAGTCCAACTCTCACATCCATACATGACCACTGGATTCCTTAGCAGCAGCAAACTTAAAATATATGTGTAAGCTTTAATTTCTGACCTACAATAAAGGGGTTAAAAAGAACTACAATTTCAGAATCTTTCCACTCGGTATTTTTAATTTTAGCATGTCTCCTAACACAGTGCAATTTATCGAATTATGAGTCCTACTGAATCAAAACCTGGGAGAAAGGCAAGTTTGGGCATCCGGGAGTTGACATTTATAATCACTGCTTGGGTAATCTGTACCATTTTTGTTTCACATAAAAATCAAGTCTTACCATATACTAAATATAGGTAAATTTAATGGTATGACTTTTAAAAAGTCAATTATTTCCATCAGTATATTTACTGTGACCTTAATAAGTATTTGTTATACTATTGTCCACAACGAAAACCTGGATATTAAAAAAAAAAGATAAAGGTAGAGCTTTCTGCAGATTTTTAGCTAAGTTCTTAATACACAAACAAACACACACCACCAAATCCAATTTCTGCCTAAATGAGTTAAGGCACTGTAGTCCTAGAAAATAAACCTAAATCCTAAATCAAAAAGATATTCACTTGTCACCATTACAAATACAAAGAATCCACCATAGGCAATGACTAGGATCTTTCTCAGTGAACCACATTCATTTGAGTTATTTTTAATTAAAAATCCTCTGAATATTTCAAAAGTAGGATATGAGTTATTTCAGGCAAAATCCAAAACAGCATTAAAATCCCTCAACTGCTTAAATATTAACATATTTTTATTTCCTCATTAGTCAGAGAGTAACAGAAGTGTTAAATCTGGCTGTGTGCAGCGGGAGGGCGGGGTGCTGTTTGTAACTTCCAAAATTATTTTTAGAACAAATACATTCAATATACCAACAGCCTTGATTCTTCTTACAGAGTTCACAACACCCACAGTGTCTATGCCATATGCTCAAGATTTTCATTCCAATTGAGATGATTAATTTTTTTGATTAAACAGTAAAGGAAAAAACTGGGAGCACTCTAGTTATATACCTAAACAGAATCTGTCTGAAGTTTGAAGACAGCAAAATGTAACAGGACTGGCTGACAGGGCCAAGCCAAGCACCAAGTTTATTTTCACGAAACTAAGCTGCCAAGTTAAACCTTCAAAGTTCAGCGCTTGACCCAGTCTCCCAAAACTGCCAAAGAAACCACAGAGACTCTAAACACTTTGTATTTACTCCAGCTGAGACTTTGGTAACACAACATCAAAAGCTTAGACTTCTTTAACTTAGGTATTCTTTTACTTTATTATACATGCAATGGTTACATGTTTTATGTTAATCAAAACTCTAAGAAAGCCATCTAATCTTTTCTAATAATTTTTTTAATGACTCATAAACCAAAATTTGATGCTACCCAAGATTTTAATCTATTACCATATTTTCCTCGACTTCAAAGGTAAGACTTATAGCGAGTGCATGGAAGAAATAAAAAACACAGCAACTTTTTGTGGCATTAGACACAAAGGGAGAATCTGGAAATCTATACATACTTGGAGTATTCATTAATTACTGCAACTACAAACAGAAACTATTCACTCTTTAAAATTAAAAGTGAAAGCCACTACAGTCCATGGAATTCTCCAGGCCAGAATACTGGAGTGGGTAGCCTTTCCCTTCTCCAGGGGATCTTCCCAACCCAGGGATCGAACCCAGGTCTCCCGCATTGCAGGCGGATTCTTTACCAGCTGAGCCACCCGGGAAGCCCTTGAAAATTAAAAGGGGAACAACAGAAAATCATCCCACTTTTATGGAAATACTCAAATTCTTTATAAAGGTTGAATCCAATGCAATTTTAGATGGAAAAACATGAAGAATTAGTGGAATCAACTACCGTTCCAGCAAAAGTGCAGCAGCCAAACCACATTTAATTACAGTCGCCCTTCCCTCATGTTCTTGAAACCACTGGATACAAAGCTTTTACAACTGTTCAGCCCTTAACCAGTATGTTGCTGTATTCCCTATCAGGGTAGGCAACAAAAAGAGCAGCAGTACTTCTTTGTTGCTGAGAAGAGGACAGAGCCTGTTTACTCCAGGACACTGAATAAACGTGCAGAGAGCAGTGGGTAGGGAAGGGAACAAAGAGCAGTGCCATTTGTGAGGAGGAGAAGGTGGTGATCCACACTCAAGGAGCTCTCTGAGGCTCCCCGCTCCAGTCTCCAAACGCCCCCTCACTTCTTTTTTCTCTTTGAAATAAAGCAGTTCCTCAGCAAGTTTACATGAGCACTGTATCTGCTGCAAGCAAATTCAGTTCTTCCACAAATTGACATGATAGCAAGACTCGAAAAAGACAGAATGGGATGAGAAGCTACTAATATTAGAGATCTAGATGAAATTTTTAGGTTACACATGTGGGGCTTCCCTAATTTCTACTCTTAAGTTGCACAATTTAGCTTGTCTGCCCAGGAATTACAGAAGAGTTTACATACTCTCAGCCTAGTCTAATTTGACAATTTCTTCCCCTAGCTACGAAGCAGTGACAAGACAAGTGAATGGCGTTAAGTACAGGATAGATAGTACATACCACAGTTAAGATGAATGATCATCTTTAAGGCCCAAAGCTTTAAAGTAAGATCTTTTTCCTAACATTCCATAAATTATCATTGTCAAAGCATCAGATCAAACAGTAAGAGACTGTCCTAGCTTCTTTTTCTTGCTACACTGAAATGTTTCCAATGCTTCTACAACCAGATGGACTCTCCTGAGTTTTACCCAGTTCTTGCATGCGAGCATTTGTTCAATGGCATTTTGTTTTTACTCTTTACCACCTGTCCTTTCATAATTTCATTCAGTTATTGCTACAAATGTACCCTGAAAGTCCTGTACGGCACCACACACCTATCATACCCTAAAACGGACTCACCTTCCATCTCACCTCCCAAACCGCTCGTCCTCCAGGAAGTCCCCGTATCACACCGGAGCACTTCACCCAAATGACCAAGCCTGAAATCTGGGTATCAATCCTGACTCCTCCCTCCGCCCCTCACCCAACTAATCCTATGAATTGTACTTTCTCAATAATATTCAAATTTTACACTGCAATTCATCCTGCTGCGGGTGTGCTCAGTCCTCGTCTTTGCGATGCCACGGACTATAGCCTGCTAAGCTCCTCTGTCCCTGGGATTCTCCAGGCAAGAACACTGGAGTGGGTGGCCATTTCCTCCTCCAGGGGATCTTCCTGACCCAGGGACAGAAACCTTGTCTCCTGCATCTCCTGCATTGGCAGGCGGGTTCTTTACCACTGCACTGCCTGGGTAAGCCTATGACCCAAGTTCAAAACCCGCCACTCAGTCCACTGTACTTTAATAACCTCTAACTGCTCTCCCTCCTACCTCACTCATGTGTTCCCATAGCAACCTCTGTTTCTCTTTTAGTAATTTGAGTCACTCTACAAATATACACTGAAGGTGTACCAATGAGCCACTGACTATACCAAAAACCGTATGTACAGCAGCAAAGAAAACCAGGATTCAGTGCCTGTAAAGCTCTGTCTGCTCAGCACTTGTCTTCCTCACCAGACTGAGCTTCATGAAGGCAGAGATGATGTCCAGGAAGACACCCTTGTGTCCAGTGTGAGGCACTGCTGTGACCTTGGTGCCTACAGTAACCAACACACATTAGGTATTGATAAGCAGGTGTTACTTAAAAGAAAATCACCAATTATATAGATGGCCTCAAAGCTGTCACGTCCCCAGCCCCAGTGTTACTCCAACTGGCTGCTGGTTATTTCCAACTGTGTGACTCAACCCAAATGTCTTCCCCAACCCACACTCCTCTGAAACGACTCAGGCCAAGGACGCCATCTGCCACTCACCTTCTTGTGGGCTCTCAACTCCACAGCACTGTTCTCAGGGGGCTTGCCATTTCCTTCTTTGTGTCAGAGCCATTTACACAAGGTTCTATAAACTGGATCAACTTTTTACAGCTAGGGACTGCTTTATTCACCTCTATATTCCCCAGGCCTTGCACATGTAGGCACTACAATAATCTGCTAAATGAATCAATCCCTAAGAGAAATCCAACAGGAAAATAGAAAAGGTTGAAAGAGAGCATTTGTGACTCTAAGAGTATCCTGACAGTGCCTACGACTGAAGTGACTACAAGGCAAGATGAGACAGCTCCACTCCTGGGGTGCATGAGAGCAAAAGCAGGTCAGACATCATCACTAAATGCCTCTGGTTTTGCTTCTAGGGTCCTAAGCTTTTGATTCTAAAATATCTCATGCTCTTGTCAGAGGACATATTCTAATATCTAAGACCATAAATTCCAAACTTTTAAAAAAGTAAGCAATATTATTTACCTCCTGAAACAGAATGCAGAATTTCACCAACAAGACAAAAACAGAGCTGGTCCAGCTGAGGCAGGGTCAGGTAGAGAGGCCACCTGCTGAGTCCCCTCCACACCCTCTCCACACAACAGGCCCTCTTATGCTTCCATGGAAGACACTGGGGAAGCTTGAGCTCTTAAGGTAGCTCAAACTTCCCCTGTGCCAGCCTGCAACACGGATCAAGAGCAACACGTAACGCTCAGGAGCTAACACGGGAACCCTGTGCCGGGGATGGTGCTGTAGTAAAGGTAATACAGACAGAACCCACCTGGCGCAGATGTCCATGTTTCTCCCCCCAGACTCCTGGACCTGAGCTCTTCCATTTCAAAAAGACGGTGCTCTAAGACAAACCTGTGGCAGCTTGCTAAAGGCACTCCCATCCTTGGAAGACCACACAAAGAAGCGGGATGGAACCAAGGGAAAAGGCAGCAGGGAACAGATTATTTAAGTCTGTTCCTGTTCCGGGCTGTGAACTGAAAAGGAAACTGGGCCCCTGAAGTTCACGCAGTGCAGCCAGCTAAGAGAATGGGAAAAACCCACAGGGACTCAGACCCCAAACTTCAGTTATTACACATGTGCCTGGAGCACCCTCCACTGCAGATACCCTTTTGGAATCAGGTGCAATAAAGGCAACAATCCAAGTAGTGATTCTGATTCCAATCACATGGTCATAAGTCATTTCTACCTCTAAAGCACAATGACATAAATTCAACTGCATCTAAGTCTCCCTGAGAGCTATTATCCTGTCCCATTTAAGGGATCAAATAGTTAATAAAAATACTTTTAACTAAGTTCATAAATCAACGTATGTCAGATGTCATAAACAGACCACTCCTTTTGACTTCCACGCTGGCAACTGCTGCAAAGTTTATAAGGTCCCATGGACGAGCCTGGTGGGCTGCAGTCCATGGGGTCGCTAAGAGTCGGACACGACTGAGCGACTTCACTTTCACTTTTCACCTTCATGCGTTGGAGAAGGAAATGGCAACCCACTCCAGTGTTCTTGCCTGGAGAATCCCAGGGACGGGGGAGCCTGGTGGGCTGCCGTCTATGGGGTTGCACAGAGTCGGACACGACTGAAGCGACTTAGCAGCAGCAGCAGCAGGAAATGACTATGGCAAACTTGAACATCTTACATTTCATTTTCTCTGCCTGGCAGGAGTGAGATCCATTTAAAGTTCAGTGCAACCAAAGCACAGAGAACTTTGTAGCCAATAGCCAAGACAGCTGTTCGAAAAGCCAATCAAATAGCAGGGGTGTGAAGAACACTTAGAATTATCCAGCAAACTAGTGCAGCAAAAATACCCTGGAGCTCAGGTAATGAAAACAAAAAGATATAGCTGAATAACTCACCAGAATAAAACCCAAAATAATAGCATTGGGGAGAAAGAAAGTCCTCCTGAAGACTACAGAGCAAAAGGCTTAATGCCTATTTTTAGAACAGAGCAAACTCTTCATGCAGAGGTACAATGAAAAAAACCTGAGTAGTGATTCCTTCTTAATAAAAATTAGAATCATGCTGTCTAATAATATGCAGAAGGGAGAATATGACAGCCTACATGGGAAGAGGAGTATCAGTATTGATAGCAGCTCCTGCTGAATTTCAAGAATATGTGAAAACAGCCTCATTTCAAGAGTGGAGCGAACCTGGCAGATAGAAATGACGAAAGAATTTTGACAGGTCTGACATATTAATCATAGGACGGATTGCCAACATTCATTCTGTGATGATACTTCCGCAGAACTGTGTTCATTCTACAACACACAATCATTCGGCGGTGGGGGGGGGACCCTACAAATTGCTGATAAACTGAAGTCACACAAAGTGGTTCATCTCAACCTTTCAGGTTTTCACAACTGAAAACACCACCTAATAGATCAGAAATTAATTTTTCTTCCTTTCAAAATACAACAGCATGATAAACATGGCCACAGGACTGGAAAAGATCAGTTTTCATTCCAATCCCAAAGAAAGGCAATGCCAAAGAATGCTCAAACTACCACACAATTGCACTCACCTCACACGCTAGTAAAGTAATGCTCAAAATTCTCCAAGCCAGGCTTCAGCAATACGTGAACCATGAACTTCCTGATGTTCAAGCTGGTTTTAGAAAAGGAAGAGGAACCAGAGATCAAATTGCCAACATCCGCTGGATCATGGAAAAAGCAAGAGAGCTCCAGAAAAACATCTATTTCTGCTTTATTGACTATGCCAAAGCC
>NW_011494771.1:65023-71569 GCF_000754665.1 Bison bison bison
ATCTATTTCTGCTTTATTGACTATGCCAAAGCCTTTGACTGTGTGGATCACAATAAACTGTGGAAAATTCTGAAAGAGATGGGAATACCAGACCACCTGACCCGCCTCTTGAGAAATGTGTATGCAGGTCAGGAAGCAACAGTTAGAACTGGACATGGAACAACAGACTGGTTCCAAATAGGAAAAGGAGTACGTCAAGGTTGTATATTGTCACCCTGCTTATTTAACTTATATGCAGAGTACATCATGAGAAACGCTGGACTGCAGGAAGCACAAGCTGGAATCAAGATTGCTGGGAGAAATATCAGTAACCTCAGATATGCAGATGACACCACCCTTATGGTAGAAAGTGAAGAGGAACTAAAAAGCCTCTAGATGAAAGTGAAAGTGGAGAGTGAAAAAGTTGGCTTAAAGCTCAACATTCAGAAAACGATGATCATGGCATTCGGTCCCATCACTTCATGGGAAATAGATGGGGAAACAGTGGAAACAGTGTCAGACTTTATTTTTTGGGGCTCCAAAATCACTGCAGATGGTGGCTGCAGCCATGAAATTAAGACGATTACTCCCTGGAAGCAAAGTTATGACCAACCTGGACAGCGTATTCAAAAGCAGACACATTACTTTGCCAACAAAGGTCCGTCTAGTCATGGCTATGGTTTTTCCAGTGGTCATGTATGGATTTGAGAGTTGGACTGTGGAGAAGGCTGAGCATCGAAAAATTGATGCTTTTGAACTGTGGTGTTGGAGAAGAATCTTGAGAGTCCCTTGGACTGCAAGGAGATCCAACCAGGCCATTCTGAAGGAGATCAGCCCTGGGATTTCTTTGGAAGGAATGATACTAAAGCTGAAACTCCAGTACTTTGGCCACCTCATGTGAAGAGTTGACTCACTGGAAAAGACTCTGATGCTGGGAGGGATTGGGGGCAGGAGGAGAAGGGGACGACAGAGGATGAGATGGCTGGATGGCATCACTGACTCGATGGACGTGAGTCTGAGTGAACTCCAGGAGTTGGTGATGGACAGGGAGGCCTGGCATGCTGCGATTCATGGGGTCGCAGAGTTGGACACGACTGAGCGACTCGATTGAACTGAACTGAACTGAACAGCAAGAGCCTGCCTGGTAGGCTATAGTCCATAGGGTTGCTAAGAGTCGGACACGACTGAGCGACTTCACTTTCATGCATTGGAGAAGAAATGGCAACCCACTCCAGTGTTCTTGCCTGGAGAATCCCAGGGATGGGGGAGCCTGTTGGGCTGCCGTCTATGGGGTCGCACAGAGTCGGACATGACTGCCACGACTCAGCAGCAGCAGCAACAGCAAGAGCAGAGAAGGCGAAGGCACCCCTCTCCAGTACTCTTGCCTGGAAAATCCCATGGGCGGAGGAGCCTGGTAGGCTGCAGTCCATGGGGTAGAGAAGAGTCGGACATGACTGAGCAACTTAGCAGCAACAGCAAGAGCAATCAGACAGTAAATACGCTATTTTCCTAAGCCATAAATGTACACACACATACAATAGACACTATCTCATCAAGTTACCCAAATTCTTTTCTATGTGATAAAGGAAGAACCAGTTCATGGCAATATTTTGTTTCATTTAGGTTTTGTAAAAAATTATGAAAAAATTATGCTAAAGTTATAAAAATCTTAAGCATTCTTTTTTCTGGTTGTGGACTATATGCCAACTGTGGTTAACCTGGAAAACATAAATTACACGAAATAAAAATTTATAAACCCAGTGCTTCTACAAGTATCATTTTTAATGGCTGTATGGCATTTTTTTTGCAAGGATGTTCTATATTCAATGTGCAGCACTTCCCCATGATTGAATATTAAAGTTTCTGGGTTTTTACTATTTTACCAATATTACTGTGATAGACATTTCAGTGCAGAAATCCTGGCGCAGTTTATGTTTTTCATCATTTCTTATAGATTCCAAACAGTGAAATTCCTGGGTCAATGAGTAAATGCATTATCAGAGAACTTGATAAAACACTGACAAATTACTTTCAAGAGTCATACCAAAGTGTTGCCTTTTCCATTGTACCTCACCACCACCTTTGCCTATTGTTGCTGAAGAAGAGATTAAAATTATATCTTTGGTAATGCGACAAACTCCGAAGGATTCCAGTTTTTAATTAGCATTTATTCATTAGTGAAAATGAATCATCTTTCCCCAAGCCTGATCAAACACTGCTGACAAGCATAGGTGTGTGGTTTAACCATGGAAGGCTGATGGCATTTTGCTCTCTGATTTGTGTAAATACTGCAAATACTGATCTCTTATAATTGATACTAACTTTGAATCCTTCTTCAAATCTTTAGCCAGATTTTTATAATACTTCTATCCTATACCTCTCCATGCCCCGTAAAGACAGTATGAACTTACGTAGTTGTCAACACCCACCAAGTATTCAGATCATCCCTTATCAAAATTGGGCTATACAATAGGTAAAAGGCGCTTTCTCCTAAGAATCAGTGCCTTCATTTGACTCAGGTACAAAGGACCTCTGCTTCCCAAAAGACAGAGTATTCTTTTCTTTCAGAGAAGCATGTGTGGGCAGGAGAGGGGACAGAGACTATACTGAAAATCACATCCTAAAACACCAGAGAGATGGCGGCAGCTGTTTTTCTGTAAAGCTGTCCCCTCCAAATCACCCCAAGTGGGAGTCTAGGCAAATCGAGTATCCCCAAGAAGCTGGGCTTCTTCCTCCTACCTGCCCCCTACTCTGGTAGGATAGCTTTGGGAGGGGATCAGAAGTGCACCAAACTCCTGAGATGGAACCGTGAGGGATGGGGCAGAGGGACTCTGCTCACTCTGGCTCCCCAGAGAAGTGTGACACACCAATCTCACTTCAGGGTCAGGAAAGAGCCTGCCCTGACCCAAGAGGTCACAGCTGCCTGGATCGGGCCTGTAGGCCGCCTGGGCCTGCAGCCTGAGGTCATCTCTAGGGAGCAAACTGCAGGGCCCTGGATGGGAAAGCAGGCCAGGCTGTGGGCACAGTGTGGTCAGTAACATTCAGTATTTAGACTGGTGGTTCTCAACCTGGGGACAGTGCCCCCCTAGGGAACACGTGGCAATGTGTGAGGACATTTCTGGCTGTCACACTTTAGGACAGCAAGGACTACAACTAGCTTCTAGTGGGGAAAGGCCAGAGACGCTGCTACACAAACCACAATGCACCCGACTGACCGAGACCACCCAACAAAATACGATGCAGCCCAAGGCATCAACAGAGCAAAAACTGAGAAACCCCAACTTAGAGTATGTCTGCAGGCCTGCACTGGTATTCTTTGTCTCAGGCCTGGCAAGTATTTCAGACAGGTCTGCTAAGAATCTAATCATAAACTATAAAACCTTTCAGAACAGTTTTTATGGGGGAAAAAGTTATTTCAAGTTATCGTATCTAAGAAGCACTGCTCTGACTCCAGTTCGAATTCCCTCTTTTAGTCAATACTGACCAAGTACCTGTGACGTGATCAGGCAGAGTGCTAAGCAGAAGAGACCGTGTTGAAAGAAACTGATAGGATCTGACAGCAGGTTCCACTCCTGCTGCACCCGGAGCAGAGCGCTGCAGTCACAGGCATCCGGCTCCATGCCCAGCTCCACACTCACTGTCATCAGGCTGTACTTGACTTCCCTGAACCAATCTCTTCGTTTCTGTAACTGGTTACATAGGACCTTCCTCAATGTGGGAGACAATTAAATAAGATCATTCCTATAAAGCACAAAGTATATTGCCTGGTATACAATCAACACTCCATAAATAATTTGTTACTAAGAGCAAATTCTAAGTTTTTGTAAAGTAACCAGTAAGTTGGAAACTGCTAACATGCCTACAAAACAGCCACTTCCTGTGAATGTGACAGCTGGAAGACAATTTTAGTCACGTTAGTTGCACAGCGTATTAAATCTTGCAAATTCTGGCTCCTTCCTCCTTCTCCAGTCTCATCTCCCACCACATATATTATCTTCAATGCAGCCCCACGTCCCCATGAGTGGGGACAGATGACTTCTGGTAGTAACCCAAACAGTGTTGGGACAAAGGTCACTGTGAGAAAGAGAACTCTTCAGCTGTAACTCTGACAATATATATAGGTGCTGGGTGGGAGAGAGAGAGAAGGGGGTGAGGGGCAGGCAAGGGAGAGCGAAGGAACAGACAGAATGCTCACACGTGCAGGTCAAGTCTGCTTATGTTTCTAAACAAAAACACTTCAAACAGCATTCATCCCTCACATCACAATTCATCTATATTCTGCAGTTATTTCATAAGAATGGATTGAAAAATAAGTCAAATATAATTAACCTCATCAATGGGAAAAAACCAAACATAGATGGACCACATTACCACAGCCTAATGTATGCGGCCAAATATCAATGCCAATCTAAACGAGAAAAGAACACATCAACCACAAATAATCACTGAAAGCACAGCAAAAAATGATTAAGATGCAGTTTCCCTTAGCCAATATACAACAGGTTTTCATATATAAAACAAGAGCACATTCAATCAGACATTTTACTGAACTGTTTCAAGACAAGTTATCTGTCAGCTAAGGGGTCCCTTTCATGTAAGTAGTTTACTAAAAACCTTATGTCTACACTTATATAACCAAGAATCTACCTAGCATACCCCTGGGATCCCCAGTATTCTTCCCTCAGATTCCGGCGACAAGACAGAAGCAAAGACGAAACTGTAAGTATTTTTATAAGTTCACATATCTGATGTAAATTTTGGCCAAGACCATTTTTGCCTTAGTGTAACTCCAAGGAATATTTTTTGAAAAGATAAACTATTATCAGCTTAGCTATGGAAAAACAAACATTATCTATGCTCACTGTGATTATGGATAGGAACCCTAACCCCAACCCAACCCCCAGATCTGTGTTCAAGCCCTGGTTCTACTCCACCTGACTCTAAGCAAGTTACTGAAACTCACTGAGTCTCAGTCTCCTGATACACAAAACAAATAAATAAAACGACTGGAATTAAGAAGCTTTAACATGTCTTCACTCAAACTCTGATTCAGAATTTGGAAAATCTTCACAATCAAAATGTTTCTTAATGGTCCTTGGAGTGGAGGAGGATGAAATAAAGGCCTTTAGAAAAACGACGTGACAAATTACAGGGTTGCAGGTTTGAAGAGATCGCTTAGGGAGACAGTCTTGAAATCTGTGCTTAGTGACCATTGCAAACGACTGCCTGAATAGAGTGACATGACCACAGAATTGTTCCTGTGCTGCAGTCACTTCCTATCAGACACCCTTCCAGGTAGCTGCTTTCTGAAAAAGACCTTTTTGGATCTTCTAAATAACTCCAGTGACGTGACTGCTAACATTCATGAGACACGCTGTCACTCTGCCTTCATGGGTGTGCCATGCTCCACTAGATTCTACTCACCGATTCCAGTTTCAACGACTGAGAGAATCAACATTCCAAGTAAGCAACAAAATAGCAGGAAGAGAAAAATTCTATGACTTGGAATTATAGAGTCTGAAAAAACCCTGGTGATCATCTCCAACACCTTCATTTTACAGAAAACCATTAGATTTATTTCACTAAACCCTTAAGGATTAACTAGCTAAGCATATACACGAGCCTCTTAACTTGCCTGACACCAAAAAGAAAAACACATTCGTTTATTGGGGTGGGTAGGTGTTCCTAAAAAAAAAATCCCTAAACAAAATAATGATTTTGCAAAAATTACTTATTCTACATGCAGAATTTCTGAGAGGTACTAATGTTCATTGCACTATCCCAGCGATTTTGGTGGTTCTGGTCACAAAAAGAGAAAACAGCAATTACAAACACAACTGACTTCACATGGGTACCACCAATCAGTATCATACTTTGAAGCAATCACAGAAACCGTACCATAATAAATATTAACAGTGACAGACAACTCAAGTAGTTCACTTTCTTCCAATCAGGTCATGAATATTGTATTCTTAACTATGCAAAGTACACCATGGCGCATCCTTGTGTCATTTTGCATTGTATATCATACAACTAAGAAAACAAACAGGACTGGAAAAGGTCAGTTTTCATTCCAATCCCAAAGAAAGGCAATGCCAAAGAATGCTCAAACTACCGCACAATTGCACTCACCTCATACGCTAGTAAAGTAATGCTCAAAATTCTCCAAGCCAGGCTTCAGCAATACGTGAACCATGAACTTCCTGATGTTCAAGCTGGTTTTAGAAAAGGAAGAGGAACCAGAGATCAAATTGCCAACATCCGCTGGATCATGGAAAAAGCAAGAGAGCTCCAGAAAAACATCTATTTCTGCTTTATTGACTATGCCAAAGCCTTTGACTGTGTGGATCACAATAAACTGTGGAAAATTCTGAAAGAGATGGGAATACCAGACCAACTGACCTGCCTCTTGAGAAATCTGTATGCAGGTCAGGAAGCAACAGTTAGAACTGGACATGGAACAACAGACTGGTTCCAAATAGGAAAAGGAGTACGTCAAGGTTGTATATTGTCACCCTGCTTATTTAAATTATATGCAGAGTACATCATGAGAAACGCTGGACTGCA
>NW_011494771.1:71720-79560 GCF_000754665.1 Bison bison bison
AGACAGGTCCCATCACTTCATGGGAAATAGATGGGGAAACAGTGGAAACAGTGTCAGACTTTATTTTTCTGGGCTCCAAAATCACTGCAGATGGTGACTGCAGCCATGAAATTAAAAGACGCTTACTCCTTGGAAGGAAAGTTATGACCAACCTACATAGCATATTCAAAAGCAGAGACATTACTTTGCCAACAAAGGTCTGTCTAGTCGAGGCTATGGTTTTTCCTGTGGTCATGTATGGATGTGAGGGTTGGACTGTGAAGAAGGCTGAGTGCCGAAGAATTGATGCTTTTGAACTGTGGTGTTGGAAAAGACTCTTGAGAGTCCCTTGGACTGCAAGGAGATCCAACCAGTCCATTCTGAAGGAGATCAGCCCTGGGATTTCTTTGGAGGGAATGATGCTAAAGCTGAAACTCCAGTACTTTGGCCACCTCATTCGAAGAGCTGACTCATTGGAAAAGACTCTGATGCTGGGAGGGATTGAGGGCAGGAAGAGAAGGGGACGACAGAAGATGAGATGGCTGGATGGCATCACTGACTCGATGGACGTGAGTCTGAGTGAACTCCTGGAGTTGGTGATGGACAGGGAGGCCTGGTGTGCTGCGATTCATGGGGTCGCAAAGAGTTGAACACGACTGAACTGAACTGAAGAAAACAAACAAATGTTTCCTATGTCCATTTTATGAAGCTGCTGCTGCTGCTAAGTCGATTCAGTCCTGTCTGACTCTGTGGGACCCCAGAGACGGCAACCCACCAGGCTCCCCCGTCCCTGGGATTCTCCAGGCAAGAACACTGGAGTGGGTTGCCATTTCCTTCTCCAATGCATGAAAGTGAAAAGTGAAAGTGAAGTCGCTCAGTCATGTCTGACTCTTCGAGACTGCATGGACTGCAGCCCACCAGGCTCCTCCATCCATGGGATTTTCCAGGCAAGAGTACTGGAGTGGGGTGCCGTTGCCTTCTCCGTCTATGAAGCTAGATAACCCTAAAACATAATAGAAAAATAAATAATTGCCACTTTGCCAATAAATTCCACTTGAAGTCCTAACTTTCAAGAAAGGTGTCCCCTCCCCACACTTTGCTTTCTAAGAAAGTAGATTCATGGTGGTGGTTTAGTTGTTAAGTCATGACCCACTCTTTCCACCCCATGGACTTATAGCCCACCAGGCTCCTCTGTCCATGGGATTTTCCAGGCAAGAATACTGGAGTGTAGATTAGCACAGTGCTAATTCACTGAATAACACGAACATGAATTTAGGAACAATAAACTGACAGTAACAGTGATGAGGATATTCCTCCAGTCCAGATGAATAAAATTAAAATATAAACTGCTGACATATGAACGTGTGTGTGCTTAGCTGTGTCCAACTCTTTTCGAGCCCCCATAGAGTGCAGCCTGCCAGGCTCCTCTGTCCACTGGATTATCCTAGCAAGAGTACTGGAGTGGGTTGCCATTTCCTTCCCCAATGCATGCATGCATGCTAAGTCGCTTCAGCTGTGTCCGACTCTGTGTGACCCTATGGACAGCAGCCCACCAGGCTCCTCTGTCGACAGGATTATCCTAGCAAGAATACCGGAGTGGGTTGCCATTTCCTCCTCCAGGGGATCTTCCCCGTCCAGAGATGGCATCCACCTCTCCTGCATTGGCAGGCAAATTCTTTATCACTGAGCCACCAGGGAAGCCTGCTGACATGCATACTGGATACAAAACCCAAGAAGATCAAGGTTAGGAAATCTGTGTTAAGAGAACAAAACCCACCTTACCCAGACATACAGGAGAAGTTGTTAGTCATCTTTACAATCAAGACTGTTTAAACATATGCAACAGCATTATATAAACCTTTCTAGTATCAGGAGATAATGCCTCTTTACCCACCACTGGACAAAAGAAGCATTTGAGGCTGACCTGGAAATCCACTGTCCCATATGTCTACAAAAATAAGGACAATTAGGAAACGTTATGAATTCTAAGAAATAGGAGCTAACTGGAAACATGCTGCCAAGTGTTTCAGGATTCCACATTATGACACACCGTGCTCACAAGAGCCCTACCTGAAAAAAATTCTCAAATCAATCATCATCAATGCTTTTCCTCTGCGTCCAAAATCTAGAACTACCCTAGTGGGCACATACCTAAGCCAGTGGGTTTAAAGAATCACTACTTGGTGATGCTCTGGGCTCGTTGAAAAATTGGTCGTTGGCAATGCTGTACTACATACACCCTGTTTGCCCAAAATGCCTCCAACTGTCCAGCGATTTTCAAACTTCAGGGTCCTTCCGTTTAACACGGAGGACACAGATTCCGGGGCCCAAGCTCCGGGAGTCTTATTCAACGTGTCTAGGGAGGGAGACCTTAAACTCTCCTTTTCCAACCGACTGCCCGGTGGATCGGAAGCCCTGTGGTCCACCACCACGGGGCACCCGAGCCTGACAAAGTTCCCCAAGGAGCGCGCCTACTTCAACCAGCAGGACGTGTCTCAGAGGAAAAATCCAGGCTTGCCGGGGCTTGGGCGTCGTGGGGAAGCGCTCCGGGAGAGGCCGGGGCGTCCCCACCGGCGACGTCCGTCCTCGAGGAAGTGAAGAGGCTATGGCGATGGCGGGGGGGCGGTGAGTTCCCCGCCTTTGCAGGAAGTCCCTGCGCTTTGCTGGAGGAACAGCTGGACTCTGAAGTCCTGCGGGGCTGACTTCTGGCAGCTCTGCCGCTTCCGAAGCCGGGCGCCCTCCGCGCTCGGGCCTCGGTCTCCTGCTCCGTGCAACGGGCTCCCGCGCCGCAACCACCTCTGCCCGCCCACTCCCGGGAAAGCCTAAGCCCAAACGAAACGAACTCGGCCGGTCGCGGGCACTCCCCGGCCCGGCGACACCCGGAGTGCGCGCCCAACGCTCCCCGCCCGGCCCGGCCCTAGGGCGGCCACTCACGGGTAGGCATGATGACCCCGAGCCGCGCTCGTCGCTGCCGCCGAGGCTCAGCGGGGCCCGCCGGGCGCGCTGACCGCATCACGACGGGCCAGCCCGCCCGGGCCGCGGGAGGCCCGGGACGAGGCTAAGGGCGAAAGGCCGAAAAAGCGACGCGGACTCCGAGACCACGCAGGCGGAGCGGGCAGCAGCAGGCCCCCGCCGGCGCAGCCCCGCGCTGGACGACGCCGGGGCGTCCCCACGCCCTGACGTCAGCACGTCGCCGACGTCCAGGCCCCGCCCCCCCGCAGGGCAGTGGCACTCGAAGGTGGGAGGGGCGGCATGGGGGGACTTGGGGAAGTGCGGAAGGACTGCGCAGCGCTTTGGGCATCCTCGGACTTCGCTTTATTGTCAAAAAGGAGTGGTTTGAGTCACATTCGTTTTCACGAACCCTTATTCGAGGTGCATTAGCAACAATTATTTTCTTAGCAGTTGCACCTGTTTATGAGGTTGTAAGCTAAGCAGGATGGCGTTGAATGAATGCGTCTAGTACCCGTAGGGTTTTTCTCTTCTAAGCCCTTGAACTTGCAGTGCGTCTTTTATTCTCTGGAAGCGTGATTTATTTGAGACGTCCGGAGGTCCTCCGGGGCGGTGGCTACGTCTGTTTTGAGAGGACAGAAAATGTAATTTCCTCTTGCTCCTTGGATGACTTTCAGAGAGATTTCATGTCTCCGGAGTTACTTTCCTCCAGAGACAGAGGTTCTGTCCACTTGACTGAGTCATTTTTCCTGACTCTCTGAATGTCACTGGTAATTGATGTGTCTATTAGTCAACGGCCTAAGCTGGTACTTGGAGCCCAGAGCCTTCAGCAACCCACATATGCTTTGCTAGTCCTTATAGGATGCGGACAGCCTATGTGGAGAAAGAAATAGGAAGCCCACAGGGGTCTCAAACGGTGTTTCTCAAAGTGACTCAGGATTGTTTCTTGTGCCTGAATCACCTGGGAATCTACTAAAAATCGAATTCCTGCCTTCCTACCTGAACCCGATGAATCACACATGAGAGTGATTCAAGTATATATTTAGCTTTGAAATTCTTTGTCTTTGAGGGTAGTGCCAACATTCTAGTTAAGAAATGATGTGCAGTATGGAGAGGAGAAAGAAGGTGAAGATAAGAGAGGGCAGGGCTTGAGGAAGTTTGTCTTGAGGTGGACTTGTGAAAAAGCAGAATTAGCAAAAAAAAAATTGAACTAGCAAAGACCTGGACAGCTCTTAAAGAGACTAGGGGAGGGTAGAGGGCAATTTAAAGTGAGTCAGGGAAGTGGATGAGAGGAGAGTGTACAATCCATATGTAGGAGACTGTTTCTTGCTAATGGTAAAGGCCAGATTACCAAGTACTTGGTTTTCTTTCAATGCCTTGCTGCATATTTTTATCATCTGTAACATCTTTCCTGCTCCCAGATACCTTGCCCAGACTTTCTGGACACCTTTACTGTAGCAGTTTATTCACTGAATCCTAATTAAAATTTTATACGTGCTTATATTCCACCAGTGGACTGTACACATTTCAGAAAATGGCAAAAACCATATCTGGTTCCTATGTCTGTATTCCAGCCTGGCGCACAGTAGCGGGGCTTGTTGTTGTTCAGTCCTGTTCAACTCTTTGCAACCCCATGGACTGCAGCACCCAGGCTTCTCTGTCCTTCACCATCTCCTGGAGCTTGCTCAAACTCATGTCCATTGAGTCAGTGATGCCATCCAACCATCTCATCCACTGTCATCCCCTTCTCCTCCTGCCTTCAGTCTTTCCCAGCATCAGGGTCTTTTCCAGTAAGTTCACTTGTCGCGTCAGGTGGCTAAAGTATTGGAGCTTCAGCTTCAGTATCAATCTTCCAATGAATATTCAGGATTGATTTCCTTTAGGATTGACTGGTTTTATCTCCTTGCAGTCCAAGGGACTTTCAAGAGTCTTCTTCAACACCACAGTTCGAAAGTATCTAAAGCATATTAATTTAACAACTATGTAAATAAAATACATATTTATTCAATGGATATAAAAATAAAGCAAGTACAATAGAACTAGTTAATGAACAACTTTACATGCAAATGTGGAACTTGTCCTTTAAGAATCTAGGTTCTTTATAAGGACAATATCATTACAAGATCAGGAACAGCTTTCTATGGACCAGACAGCATGGCAGAGGAACCATGGAGGGGAGACCTCGATTTTTATACAGAAGGAAGTATTGGTGGTTGTGGAAAAGGAAAGGGCTGAATCTTACTGCATAAGCAGACTCCCTGGCATTTGCTGTCTGCTGACTTGGGAGCAAAAGTGAGGCATATGTTAGTTACGTAACTCAAAGTTTGGAGTAAGGAAACGGATGGGGCTGGAAGAGCAGGAGACAACTTGGGAAGGAAAGCTGCTTTAGGGAGGGGGTGTGAAGAGAGGATGTGAGTTTCTCTTTTACGTATTAAGCCTGAGATGACGTCCAAGAGAAACATCTGAGCAAATAGATCTGAAGGCAGCTGGCATACCAGGTGGAAGGCAGGCAGAGGGATCTCAGAGAAATTTGGAAATCTTTGGCCCAGGGACAGAAGCTGAGGGCAGGAGTCAGAGAAAGCCTGCTGAGGGAGGGTGTGGAGCCAGAATGACAGAGATGGAGGAGAGCCAGAGGGCACAGTGCCCCAGAAGGCAAAGGAGGACACGCTGCTGAATGACAGACATCTCTGCTTACATTGTTCAAAAAAGATACAAGTCTCAGAGGCCCTGGATCATTTGACCCATAATGGGTTTGGGTTTTTTGGTTTTTTTAAAAACTCCCTCTTGGTCTTTTGGTTTTGTATCATTGCCAGAAATAAAGTCAGCAGCCAAAGATCCTAAGGAAGGGACAGCTGAAAGTCAGGAATAATGATAGCACAGATAACATCACATAACCTAAGTGTTATGCCGAAGTGTTTTCCAAGTTAGTACAGGTGGGCTTTCAGTACAGTGTTACTGAACAGACCTCCTTTCCCTATCAAATCTTCTGGGTCAGGTTCTGCCTGTGTATTACCCCTTTCCTCACCTCAATTTCTAGAGGACTGATTCTTCCACCACCTTCTTTAGTACTTGAGCTAAGGGTGTTTGCCTGTCCTGAACCTCTCGTGAATACCCTTCCTATCCACTCTGTGCCAGTGCTCCTCTCTTAAAGCCAAATTTGGACTGGTAGGAACTGGAATTTATCGATCTCTGTGTCCCCGCACCTCCCAGCTCTGATTCTTACACACTGCGTGGGGCCAACACAAAGATGAGCCTCTGCATAGATCGCTCTTCCAGAAAGAATAGTATCCGTCCAAATGGTATTAGAAATACCATTGTCGACATCCTATCAGAATATTTGCTTATAGCCCGAATTGCTCAAAATAGCTCTGCTTTAGGTTTAGTCCAGTATTTGTTCCAATTTCTAAATCAGGCACTGAGATGATTCACTTTTAATTAGCATGCATTTGCGTATTCAAAGGTATTTGGCAGCAAATTTACAGTTTATAGGAAATAGCTGTTATTTACTTCTCCCAAAAGCTTATTCCCAAAAGGTCATAATGATGCAATTTGATGCTCTCATTGCTTAGTTTTCTTTCTCACTAAATATTTATATCAGGAGTATACCCTTCTTGTTTTGTTTCACTCCATTCTATTTCCACCATCACCTAATAGTGACTCAGGGTTTTCCGAGGTCACTTATGTTTTATGAGGCATCAAAACACAGACTTTGGACTTAGAAAACCTGGGTTTGAATCTTGCCTTCCCTCTTACCTAGCCTTTTGAGAATTTTTGACATCTCTGGATGTAATTTTCCTCAATTTCAAGATAAGAGAGACTTCTGTGTTGTAACATTTTATGAGTCCCCTCAAGGCAGTAGTTCTCAACCTTGACTCAACTTTGAAATCACCAGGAGAGCTTTTAAAAAATAGCCATGCCCAGATCCTACTTCCCAGATTCTGATGTAGTTTGGTCTGCAGCGTAGCCTGGGTGTGGACCTAATTTAAAAGCTCCCCAGATGTTTTATGCGCAACCAAGGTGGAGATCCATCCTCTTAGGAAAGAGGTGAAGGACTTCCCTGATGGTCCAGCGGTTAAGACCTTACCTTGCAGTGCAGGGAGTGCAGGCTCGGTCCCTAGTCAGGGAGCTTAGACCCCACATGCCTTGAGGTCAAAGACCAAAACATAAAATAGAAGCAGTATTATAACAAATTCAATAAAGACTTTAAAATGGTCCACATCAAAAAAGAGAGAGAAAGAGAAAGCAAAGACTTGAAGTACAGTGAAGCTCTACCCAGGCATGCCACACATGTCATCAGGCTATTTCTGTTGCCATTTAAGCTCATGCATTTGAGAACACAGCACACTGAATGCCAGAGTAATTTTCTCACTTCCGTCGTTGTCAAAGAGGTTGGAAACACATGAGAACAAATAAAAAGGATGAGCCTCTAATCCAGAAGGTCATTCCCAACCCCTCTCTATGCCAACTAGGACGGCGTGCAGGCACACACTCCACGAGCCAAATGTCACCGTCATCTCTGCTTTATAAAGAGAATTGCAAATGGATAGGGAGCAAAATCCTGAGATAATAAGGTTGAGTTCTTGATTAGAGCAGACAAAACAGCTGGTAACCCTTCCTTAGAAACACTATCATTTTAAACAATTAGAGAAGAGCATTATCTCCCATTGTTATTTACTAAAATACTAGCTAGCTTTAGTGTTTAACACAGGGTGTTAGAGTGGAATTGCTATAAGGAGACAGAGAAAAAAACTTCTTTTAAACGTAGAGGCACTGTAGGCAATGAGATCCTTTACAAGACAACTCAAATTAGATAGTATATATTGGTGTATTCTCTCTACATGAAACACACTGCTGCTGCTGCTGCTAAGTCGCTTCAGTCATGTCCGACTCTGTGCGACCCCATAGATGGCAG
>NW_011494771.1:79664-84438 GCF_000754665.1 Bison bison bison
CAGCGACCCCATGGACTGCAGCCAACCAGGCTCCTCCATCCATGGGATTTTCCAGGCAAGAGTACTGGAGTAGGGTGCCATTGCCTTCTTCGTGAAACACACTAGATGCTTAATAAATATTTGAAGAAGAGAAGGAGAAAGAGGAAGACAGAGAGAGAGAGGAAGAAGCGGGGATGATAATAAACACAAAGGACATAAAGACAAGAAGCAAACATAGATAAATAAAACTATTAGAAGAGGTTCTTTGTGGTGTCTTGGAGAAAAGTCCTCAGATTCTTCCTTCCCCTGACTGTGCACACTCTTGCAGTTGGCTTTGGTATTCTGTTTCCCCAGTCCTGACCCTGGAGACGCTGGACTGGCTTTGCAGCTTGCTTTGGCCAATGGGACAGAGATAAACACCATGCAAGCAGAGACTTAGAAAATGTGGTGAAGCCTGGGCTCCATTGGAGGAGAGAGGGCCCAGTGATCCCACCCATTCCAGATGAGCCCACTGTAAATCAGCGAGCCCCAACTGACCCTCCAACTCCACAAAGAGTCAAGAGTGACTCTTGCCAAGACTAGCATAAGAACTGCCTAGCTGAGACCATCCCAAATTGTCGGCACACAGAGGCATGAGCTAAATAACTCCTTATTTTAAGCCACCAAATTTGAGGGTGGTTAGTTATGTGCCCCATAACCCCTATTACTAGTTAGCATTTAGCTAGCATTAGTTAGCATATGAAAGAAAGAAAACTGAGTGCCAAAGAATTGATGCTTTTGAACTGTGCTGTTGAAGACTCTTGAGAGTCCCTTGGACTGCAAGGAGATCCAACCAGTCCATCCTAAAGAAAATCAGCCCTGAATATTCATTGGAAGGACTGATGCTGAAGTTGAAACTCCAATCCTTTGGGCTACCTGATGGGAAGAGCTGACTCATTTGAAGACCCTGATGCTGAGAAAGATTGAAGGCGGGAGGAGAAGAGGACCACAGAGGATGAGACGGTTGGATGGCATCACCGACTCAATGGACATGACTTTGAGTAGACTCCAGTGTTGAGGTCATTTAATGGACCGGAACCTGGTGGTCCGGAGTCGACCAATAAGAAAGTAGAAAGAAAGAGGCTGATATTCCTTGGTTTACACAGAAAGCCAATAAAGCCCCTGCACAGGGCTTGCTCTGTTCATGGAGGCCTCAGGCACCCTCTCGATAGGGTGACGGCACAGAGAGCCTTCTTGAGAGGGTCTTAGAAGCCCGGGCTGGAAAGTGAACTCAGAGAACTTCTGTGCTCCAGGAAATCAGCCTGAAAGAGAGAGAGAGAAAGCAACACCCGGGGACCAAAGCTCTGATGGAGCAAAGGTGTTTTATTCAACATTGTATAGTATTTATATTGTCTTATAAGATAGCTATTTTCAGCAGAGATATTACCATATGGTTCATAAAAAGGAAGAGGGTACTTATCACCATATAGAATAACTAACGAGGGAAATGCCTGGATCCCTCAGCCCCGGGAGAGGCTTGCCTCTCCTCTTAATTCCTGAATATTCAGGAATTAATAAGGAACAGAGGATTCCTGACAGATCCAAAATAGCACACAGGAAGCCTCCTGTTTTAAATGCTTCCTGACAATTCCCCTATTTTATTATATTTGTAAAATGAAATTTGATTTGTATTCAGTTGTAGGCACTATTGTTAAAATGAATCAAGAGTAACACAAAATTGAGGTAATCCGGAAGCAAGTCCAACCATGGGACCTTCTTCCCGGGGTCGTTGGTAATTGCAAATTACGTCAAGATCAAAGACTCAAAAGGGAATCATTTCTTAAAGAGATAGAGGAATTAAGACAAGTATATAGTTTACAATTAATACAAGTTACAGAACGTAAAGTCTTATTGTAAATTTCCTATGGCTATAACAAAAGGAAGTGGGACATAGGCCTGTATAAAATATGACTGATTTTAGAAATAGTTACTTTGACCACAACTGCTCCCTGTAAAATGTCCGGTCCAAGTTCCAAGCTTTTCAGTGCTCGCCGCCCAAATGTCCCATTGTTTAGGCCCACTCTGTTTATCGAGGATGATTCGAGGAGGAGAAGGGGGTGCCATTCCACTGTCAAGACAGCCAAGAAGTCCTTTGTTATAGTAATGTTTCATTAGTAACCTTTTACATAATGTTTTTTGTTCTTTCCCAAACTCTTTCCCTAAAGTTTCAGTAGTATAAACATGGTTTACGGACAAAAAAAAGGGCAGTAAATAATCCAAGCAATGTCCGAAAGTCTTCTTTTGGAGGCAGGATGAAAGCCAAGTTTGTTGGCTGATGTTTATGGATAATTTCTCTGGGCCCAGGCACAATGGAAGGACTTCATAGCCTAAATAAATGTTAATTAGTTTTCCTTCCTCCCCAGGGTGTGATGGCTCCTTCAGGTTCTAGGGAGGGGGCATATGTATAGTCTTTAGTTGAAACTATTGGTCCTCTCTCTGTCCATTCGACCACCTGTAATATGGATGTGAGAGTTGGACTGTGAAGAAGGCTGAGCGCCGAAGAATTGATGCTTTTGAACTGTGGTGTTGGAGAAGACTCTTGAGAGTCCCTTGGACTGCAAGGAGATCCAACCAGTCCATTCTGAAGGAGATCAGCCCTGGGATTTCTCTGGAAGGAATGATGCTAAAGCTAAAACTCCAGTACTTTGGCCACCTCATGTGAAGAGTTGACTCATTGGAGAAGACTCTGTGCTGGGAGGGATTGGGGACAGGAGGAGAAAGGGACGACAGAGGATGAGATGGCTGGATGGCATCACTGACTCGATGGACGTGAGTCTGAGTGAACTCCAGGAGTTGGTGATGGACAGGGAGGCCTGGCGTGCTGCGATTCCTGGGGTTGCAAAGAGTCGGACACGACTGAGTGACTGATCTGATCTGATCTGAATAGATGGGGGTTGGATATTAGTCGAGGTCCAGCAGGGGGAGGTACAGGCCAAAAGACTGAGCATTGCCAGGATTCAGGACTCGGAGGCAATCCCTGTTGAGAGACCAAATTTTCAGCTCGATTAGTAAGGGTTTTTATTTGTCCCCAAGTGGGGAGATCATAGGGTGATGCTGCCGAGGGCGGTGCTTTCTGGAGATCTTTAGAGCTGACATAGCCTATATTGGAATTTTTTCTTCCTGGGGTTTTTGTTGTTTCATCTCCATTTTGAATGCTAGGGGCCACCTTGGGTTGAATCTTCCGAAGAGGTTAAAAAAATTTTTTAAACAAATAAAACTGTATTAACAATAGTTATAAGTCTAGAAAATATCTTATGTTGGAATCTAGTAAAGTCTACTTTAGATAAGGAAGACAGTAGTGAACCTTGTGTATTCTCCCTTTTTAAATTTTTTTATTTGTAACTTTAGTGTGTGATGTGTTTGTTTGACTATGTCTTCTGTCTGTGGGTTATAAGGAATACTTGTAATATGTTTAATAGAAAAATATTGTAAAAATTGTTTAAAGTGTCTAGAAATATAGGCAGGGTATAACATGTTGTGTAGCCTCATTACGAAGAGGTGTGGCCCAGATAAAAGAGGAATTTGTGTCTATACAGACGTGTAGGAAAGAAAATGGAGGAAGTCTAGGGCAATGAGTTACATCCATTTGCCATAGTTCATTAGGTTGCAAACCACGAGGATTAATACCTTGTGCAATGGGTCGAAGATGTAGGGGTCTCCAAGTAGAGCAATAACTAATAATTTCTTTAGCCTGGTGGTATGGGATTTTCCATAGCTGGAGTAGGGAGCCAGCATTGTTATGCAACAGAGCATGCTGTTCCTCTGGAGTAGCAAAGGAAACCAGTTTATCAGCTTGTTCACTATCATAAATCATGGGGCCCGAAAGACAAGAATGTGTTCAAATATATGTAATATAAATGGGAGAATAGCAGTTTCTAACAACAGATTGTAGTTCAAAAAAGAGTTGTTGAATAATAGGTTGATTAGAGTTTATGGTGGAGGTTTCTATATTTTTAAATACAAAAACAGAAAATATAGAGTCAGAGACTATATTAATGGGGTAAGGATGTAGGCAAATAACTTGAATAAATGCATATAATTCATTTTGTTGAGCAGAATGAAATTTAGTATAAAAGACTTTATATTCCTTAAGAGACCAGAATGAAGCTTTGGCATTTTTAGTCCCATCTATATAAAAAACCTCAGCCTGTGGTATAGGCTATGAGCTGATAATGCAAGAAATAATAAATTCAGTATTTTTGAAGAAATTCCACAGCTTACCAGAAGGATAATGAAATGAAATTTCTCCAAAATATTTCAGATATGCCAATTTTGTGGAATAGTGGTAGGTGATGGGATTCCTGGTTGTAATGCACCCATAGGTTTCATAGATGAATTAAATTTTCTAAGGTCTGTTAGGAGACACCATTTTTAGATTTCTTTTTTTATAACAAAAATAGGAGAGTTCCAAGGAGAACAAGATTCTTCAATATGCTTTAATTCTAGTTGTGTATCTGTAAGTTTCTTCAGTTCAGTTGCTCAGTCGTGTCCGACTCTCTGCGACCCCATGAATCACAGCACACCAGGCCTCCCTGTCCATCATCTTCTCCAGGAGTTCACTCATACTCACGTCCATCAAGTCGGTGATGCCATCAAGCCATCTCATGCTGTGTCGTCCCCTTCTCCTCCTGCCCCCAATCCCTCTCAGGATCAGAGTCTTTTCCAATGAGTCAACTCTTTGCGTGAGGTGGCCAAAGTACTGGAGTTTCAGCTTTAGCATCATTCCTTCCAAAGAACACCCAGGGCTGATCTCCTT
>NW_011494771.1:85218-89342 GCF_000754665.1 Bison bison bison
ACGTGACCCCATGGACTGCAGCCTACCAGGATCCTCCATCCATGGGATTTTCCAGGCAAGAGTACTGGAGTGGGGTGCCATTGCCTTCTCCGGCATAAGTTTCTTCAGTTCAGTTCAGTTCAGTCGCTCAGTCGTGTCCGACTCTGTGACCCCATGAATCGCAGCACACCAGGCCTCCCTGTCCATCACCAACTCCCGGAGTTCACTCAGACTCACGTCCATCGCGTCAGTAATGCCATCCAGCCATCTCATCCTCTGTCGTCCCCTTCTCCTCCTGCCCCCAATCCCTCCCAGCATCAGAGTTTTTTCCAGTGAATAAATTTTTGAGCCACCCGTAATTACTCTTTCTCATGTGATGGGCCACGGCTCTGTCCAAATAGGTTCGTCATTCTTCCAAGTTATTTTAATAAGTGTATTGTTTTTTAAATGTGCAGTGGCCCCTAGGAAAAATGTGGAATGTATATCTAAGTTTGTCATATCTTATTATTAAAAGCAATATCTTACCTTTTTTAGCAACTATGAAGTGTCTTGTATATTAGCATTTTATAGATTGGTGAATATATTTATTATATCATTATAATATATATATTTATTATATATATAAATATATTATACAATATATTTATTAATAGTTAAAAATCTCTTTAGTTTTCTGTAAGAAAAACTTTTTGTAAGAGGAAGTTAATGTTTAGTAATTAATGTTTTAAAATCTTATTTTATTTGGAAATGACCTAGCTATTTAATAAACTTTTATTATTTAGTTTAGTACAACTCTAGAAATTTAAGTTATCTCAATCTTAAGAGATTATTTTAGATTATAATAATAGATTATTCTATTAAAATATAATTATTTATAATAGTTTATCTAAAAGTTTTCATCTCATTTATATATTTATATATATACATATATATATATATGTAAAGAGTTATCTTTTTGTTGACAAATTTAGTTTACCTTGCTTCTGCTGCTGCTGCTAAGTCACTTCAGTCATGTCCAACTCTGTGCGACCCCATAGATGGCAGCCCACATCCCTGGGATTCTCCAGGCAAGAACACTGGAGTGGGTTGCCATTTCCTTCTCCAATGCGTGAAAGTGAAAAGTGAAAGTGAAGTCGCTCAATAAGTGTCTGACTCTTAGCGACCCCACGGACTGCAGCCTACCAGCCTCCTCCGTCCATGGTATTTTCCAGGCAAGAGTACTGGGTTGCCATTGCCTTCTCCGAAATATTTCTTTGAGCCCGTGTTTTGAGGGGGGGAGGGGGAAGCAAGAACACTGGAGTGGGTTGCTATTCCCTTCTCCAGGAGATCTTCCGGACCCAGGGATTGAATCCAGGTCTCCCGCATTGTAGGCAGACACTTTACTGTCTGAGCCACCATGGAAGTCTAGTTTACCTTAAACCTAGGCATAATAAAAGTATTATATAATGTTCATGACTTAAGACATGTCTTAATTAGATTAGCAAACAATTATATTTAAATTATATTTATATTTAAATAAACATTATATTTAATATTAAATACTTTTAATTATGTGAATTTAAATGTAGATAGAGCTCATTAACTTCATATTATCTAAAAACAAAGCTGGTATATCGACAGCAGTTATGCCGGATGTTGAGGGTTTGAGGGAAAAGATGGAATTTGCCCCTGGTTTTTGGTGAAAGAGACCTGGGGGGGGGGAACTCCTGCTTGGAGTTTCCTGGAATAGGTTTTCTTTCAATGTCAAATTTAGACTTACAATCTTTGGCCCAATGCATTCCTCTACAGTAACGAGGGCAGATTTTTGGAGGTTTTTTTATTTTTTCCTTTTTTTTTTAGCTTTCTTAGGGCAGTTCCTTTTTAAATGGTTCTATTTCCACATGTAAAGCATCCTTCATTTCCCTTTCTTAAGGCAGCAACCATTGTTTCAGCTAGCATTTGCATCTTTTGAGTTTCTAATCCTAGATTGTGACAAGCCTTCAAATAATCAATAATAGTCCCTGTCTCACGAATTGGAGCTATAGCTTTTTGACATTCCTCATTTGCATTTTCATAAGCAAGTAATTTCTCTAGTTGCCTTTTGGCTTTTTCTCCAATTACAGTACGGGAAACAGCAGTTTGTAATCTAGCTAAAAAATCAGCATACGTTTCATTAGGTCCCTGAACTTTAAATAAGTGAAGAAGTAAAGTAGAAAAGTGATGGAGCTTTCCAGCTGTTTTACCCTTGTCTTAATACTTACCGGCCTCAGTAGGCCCAGGGGTCACTCCGTCCGAATCTGCATATGTGTGTCAAGTCCCTGTTCAGGTGCCACTTGTTGAGGTCCTTTAATGGACTGGAACCTGGTGGTCCGGAGTCGACCGATAAGAAAGTGAAGGAGAGAGAAAGAGGCTGATATTCCTTGGTTTACGCAGAAAGCCAGTAAAGCCCCTGCACGGGGCTTGCTCTGTTCACGGAGGCCTCAGGAGCCCTCTTGATGGGGCAAAGGCACAGAGAGGTTTCTTGAGAAGGTCTTAGAAGCCCGGGCAGGAAAGTGAACTCAGAGAGCCTCTGTGCTCCAGGAAATCAGCCTGAAAAAGAGAGAGAGAGAGAGAGAAAGCTCTCTCGGACATGGGGACACAGGGACCGAAGCTCTGATGGAGAAAAGGTGTTTTATTCAACATTGTGTAGGTATTTATACTGTCTTACAAGATAGCTATTTTCAGCAGAGATATTACCATAATGAGGGTACTTATCACCATATAGAAAAACTAAAGAAGGAAATTGCCTGGATCCCTCAGCCTGGGGAGAGGCTTGCCTCTCCTTTTAATTCCTGAATATTCAGGAATTGATAAGGAACGGAGGATTCCTGACAGATCCAAAATTGCACACAGGAAGCCTCCTGTTAAATGCTTCCTGACACTCCAGGAGTTGGTGATGGACAGGGAGGCCTGGTGTGCTGTGGTCCATGGTGTTGCAAAGGGTCGGACATGACTGAGCGACTGAACTGATCTGAACTAAACTGAGTTAGCACATAGCTAACATCCTTTGCTGTTGTAAAGTCACTAAGTCATGTCCGACTCTTTGAGACCCTGTGGACAGCAGCACACCAGGCTTCTCTGTCCTTCATTACCTCCTGGAGTTTACTCAGACTCATGTCTACTGAGTCAGTGATGCCATCCAACCATCTCATCCTCTCTCACCCCCTTCTCCTGCCGTCAGTCTTTCCCAGCATCAGGGTCTTTTCCCATGGGTCAGCTCTTATCAGGTGGCCAAAGTGTTGGAGCTTCAGCTTTAGTATCAGTCCTTCCAGTGAATATTCAGGGTTGATTTCATTTAAGATTGACTGGTTTGATCTCTTTGCAGTCCAAGGGACTCTCAAGAGTCTTCTCCAGCACTACAGTTCAAAAGCATCAATTCTTTGGCACTCAGCCTTCTTTATTGTCCAACTCTCACATCTGTACATGACTACTGAAAAAACCATAAAATTAATCACAAGAGGTATAACTTTTCATGATCTTAGTATGTACCCAGTATTGTACCATGTGCCTTACATGTATTTTCTGACAAAATGCTCACAAAACCCCTGAGTAGAAAAGCATGAGTATCCCACATTGATTTTAATAGAAGACTGAAGCTTGGGGAGATTAAATAGGTCTCAAAAGTCATACGGGCACGTAAATGGCGCTGGAATTTGAACTCAGGTCTGTCTATACCAAACCCAAGCTCTTAACTACAGGCAGTACAGAGTCAGCTGAAGAACAGATCAGAGACTCAATAGGAGATGTAAGGGGAGACTCTGTGGAGTTAGAGTTTGTTTTGTGGAAAAAATTGTCAAGCCCTCCAGGGGAGGAGTCATGTTTTCCAACTATTTCAACAACTTTAAGGGAAGCCAAGAGATCTTGTATTGATTCTTTTCCCATGGGGTGGAAGATGAATTACAGTCATGGTTTAGTTTACTCTTAGATTGTTTACCATCTGAGCCACCAGGGAAGCCCTCCTCTTAAGAAAGAAATGAACAATTCTGATATGATTGATGTTTTCAAATAAGTTCTACCTATATCGGTGTTCAAGCTGGATTTAGAAAAGGCAGAGGAACCAGAGATCAAATTGCCAACATCTGCTGGATCATTGAAAAAGCAAGAGTGTTCCAGAAAAACATCTACTT
>NW_011494771.1:89540-92979 GCF_000754665.1 Bison bison bison
CCAAAGCCTTTGACTGTGTGGGTCACAACAAACTGTGGAAAATTCTTCAAGAGATGGGAATACCAGACCACTTGACCTGCCTCCTGAGAAATCTGTATGCAGGTCAGGAAGCAACAGTTAGAACTGGACATGGAACAACAGACTGGTTCCAAATAGGGAAAGGAGTACGTCAAGGCTGCATATTGTCATGCTGCTTATTTAACTTATATGCAGAGTACATCATGAGAAATGCCAGGCTGGATGAAGCACAAGCTTGAGTCAAGATTGCCAGGAGAAATATCAATAACCTCAGATAAGTAGATGACACCACCTTTATGGCAGAAAGCGAGGAAAGACTAAAGAGCCTCTTGATGAAAGTGAAAGAAGAGAGTGAAAAATTTGGCTTAAAAGTCAACATTCAGAAAATTAAGATCATGGCATCTGGTCCCATCACTTCATGGAAAATAGATGGAGAAACAATGGAAACAGTGAGAAACTTTATTTTTGGGGGCTCCAAAATGACTGCAGATGGTGACTTCAGCCATGATATTAAAAGATGCTTGCTCTCTGGAAGAAAAGCTATGAACAAACTAGACAGCATATAAAAAGCAGAGGCATTACTTTGCCAACAAAAGTTTGTCTAGTCAAAGCTATGGTTTTTCCAAGAGTCGTGAATGGATGTGAGAGTTGGACCATAAAGAAAGCTGAGCGCTGAAGAATTGATGCTTTTGAACTGTGGTGTTGGAGAAGACTCCTGAGAGTCCCTTGGACTGCAAGGAGATCCAACCAGTCCATTCTGAAGGAGATCAGCCCTGGGATTTCTTTGGAAGGAATGATGCTAAAGCTGAAACTCCAATACTTTGGCCACCTGATGTGAAGAGCCGACTCATTTGAAAAGACCCTGATGCTTGGAAAGACTGAATGCAACAGGAGAAGGGGACAACAAAGGATGAGATGGTTGGATGGCACCATCGACTCGATGGACATGAGTTTGAGTAAGCTCCAGAAGTTGGTGATGGACAGGGAAGCCTGGCGTGCTGCAGTCCATGGGGTCTTAAAGAGTTGGACACGACTGAGTGACTGAACTGAACTGATATCGGTGTTCATCTTTCTCAGAAAAATGTTTTAAAATGTTGCATTTGATGGGATATGCAATGCATATAAAGTTCCTATGAGAAATCTTCATCCATAGACTGTGCCATTATGGTATTTTAAGGGAGTGACTAAGTGGGGCTGTGGGGAGATTGTGCAGGCAAGAGAGAGAGCTGCCTATTAAATGTGCCTCAAGGACTTCCCTGGTGGTCCAGTGGCTAAGACTTCATGCTCCCAGTGCAGGGAGCCAGGGTTCAGCCTGGATCAGGGAACTAGATAGATCCTACATTCTGCACCTAAGAGTTCACGTGCCATAACTAAGACCCAGCACTGTCAAATAAATACATAAAATATTTAAATTTGCTTCCAATAAGCTAACAGCATTGGTTAAATAATATTGTTGTTATTCACTTGCTCAGTCAATGTCTGACCTCTGAGACCCCATAGACTGCAGCATGCCAGGCTTCCCTGTCCTTCAGCATCTCCGGGAGCTTGCTCAAACTTATGTTCATTGAGTTGGTGATGCATTCCAACCACCTTGTCCTCTGTTGTCCCCTTCTCCTCCTGCCTTCAGTCTTTCCCTGCATCACAGTCTTTTCTAATGAGTTGACTCTTCGCATCAGGTGACAAAAGTATTGGAGTCTCAGTTTCAGCATCAGTCCTACCAATTATTATTCAGCGCTGATTTCCTTTAGGATGGACTGGTTGGGTCTCCTTGCAGTCCAAGGAATCCTCTAGAGTCTTCTCCAACACTACAGTTCGAAAACATCAATTCTTTGGTGTTCAGCCTTCTTTATGGTCCAACTCTCACATCCACACATGACTACTGGGAAAACTATAAAGTAAATAATATTACTGCTAATATTACCTTAAATCATGAATGTGGGAGGGGGTGTGGTGTGGTGTGGTTAGTTAGTCATTAGAAATGAAGGCAGAACATTTTATGCCTTTAAAGAAGAAACCCCATTACAAACAAACATACTATATCCACCAAAATGAGGGAAGAGAGCGGCAGATCTGCTTGGACAAAAAAACAAAAAAATCTCACAAGCAGGGGGCTGAAACCAGTGTCAGTGAGATTGTTGCAGAAACCAGTACTGGAGAAACCAAGCACCACACTCGGAGAGTTGGAGAACTCAGGTTTATTATCCTGGCGGGCCCGGAGGAGTTAACACTCCAAGCTGTGAGCCCTGAACAAAGGGGTTGCAGAGTTTTTATACACCAACAGACATGATTAAGCGGGTTTGCAGGGGTTGGGCAATTATAAACAGCAGGACAAGGGTGAGTGAGATAAGCTCAAGTTCCTAGTATTGTGAGTCCCCACTTTCTGAGACCTATGTGATCCAGACTTTGCAAGGAGCAAGGTGAGTTACAGAGGCAGAAAGAGAAGGTTATGTAAAATTTTAACTTATCCTCTTCAACATCAGAAGTTCTGAATGTCATGTGTGTGACGTTGTTTTTGGAGAAGGCAATGGCACCCCACTCCAGTACTCTTGCCTGGAAAATCCCATGGATGGAGGAGCCTCGTGGACTGCAGTCCATGGGGTCGCTAAGAGTCGGACACAACTGAGCGACTTCACTTTCACTTTTCACTTTCATGCATTGGAGAAGGAAATGGCAACCCACTCCAGTGTTCTTGCCTGGAGAATCCCAGGGACGGGGGAGCCTGGTGGGCTGCCGTCTATGGGGTCGCACAGAGTCGGACACAACTGAAGCGACTTAGCAGAAGTAGCAGCAGCAAAGGAGCAGTATTGTGGATATCACTTTTCATGGTCTGTTAGATTTCTTTGTGTCTTGAATTTTCTTCTTCAACATTAAGTCTAAAAGAAGAATTAGACCTAACCCAGCATTTTAGAGGGCTTCACAGGTGGCTAACTACTAAAGAATCCGCCTGCCAATAGAGGAGCTTCAGGAGATGTGGGTTCAATCACTGGGTTGGGAAGATCCCCTGGAGGAGGAAATGACAACCCACTACAGTATTCTTGCCGGGATAATCCCATGGACAGAGGAGTTTGGTGGGCTACGGTCCATGGGGTCTCAAAAGGTAGGATGTGACTGAAGGGACTGAGCATGCACAGCATTTTAGGCTTTGGACCCCTGTCTTGTTCCCTCCTTTTCCCCAACCCTTCAGTTCAGTTCAGTCGCTCAGTCGTGTCCGACTCTTTGTGACCCCATGAATCGCAGCATGCCAGGCCTCCCTGTCCATCACCAACTCCTGGAGTTCACTCAGACTCACGTCCATCGAGTCAGTGATGTCATCCAGCCATCTCATCCTCTGTTGTCCCCTTCTCCTCCTGCCCCCAATCCCTCCCAGCATCAGAGTCTTTTCCAATGAGTCAACTCTTCGCATAAGGTGGCCAAAGTACTG
>NW_011494771.1:93079-93725 GCF_000754665.1 Bison bison bison
GAAATCCCAGGGCTGATCTCCTTCAGAATGGACTGGTTGGATCTCCTTGCAGTCCAAGGGACTCTCAAGAGTCTTCTCCAACACCACAGTTCAAAAGCATCAATTCTTTGGTTCTCAGCTTTCTTTATAGTCCAACTCTCACATCCATACATGACTACTGGAAAAACAATAGCTTTGACTAGATGGAACTTTGTTGGTAATGTCTCTGCTTTTTAATATGCTGTCTAGGTTGGTCATAGCTTTTCTTCCAAGGAGCAAGTGTCTTTTAATTTCATGGCTGCAGTCACCATCTGCAGTGATTTTGGAGCCCAGAAAAATAAAGTCTGACACTGTTTCCACTCTTTCCCCATCTATTTCCCATAAAGAGATGGAACCAGTTGCCATTATCTTAGTTTTCTGAATATTGAGCTTTAAGCCAACTTTTTCACTTTCCTCTTTCACTTTCATCAAGAGGCTTTTTAGTTCCTCTTCACTTTCTGCCATAAGGGTGGTGTCATCTGCATATCTGAGGTTATTGATATTTCTCCTGGCAATCTTGATTCAAGCTTGTGCTTCATCCAGCCTGGCATTTCACATGATGTACTCTGCATATAAATTAAATAAGCAGCGTGACAATATACAACCTTGACGTACTCTTTCCCGATTT
>NW_011494771.1:94136-105190 GCF_000754665.1 Bison bison bison
CTTTTAGGATTTGAAATAGTTCAACTGGAATTCCATCACTCCACTAGCTTTGTTCGTGGTGATGCTTTCTAAGGCCCACTTGACTTCACGTTTTAGGATGTCTGGCTCTAGGTGAGTGATCACACCATCATGATTATCTGGGTCATGAAGATCTTTTTTGTATAGTTCTTATGTGTATTCTTGCCACCTCTTTTTAATACCTTCTACTTCTGTTAGATCCCTACCATTTCTGTCCTTTATTGAGCCCATCTTTGCATGAAATGTTCCCTTGGTATCTCTAATTTTCTTGAAGAGATCTCTAGTCTTTCCCATTCTATTGTTTTCTTCTATTTCTTTGCATTGATCGCTGAGCAAGGCTTTCTTATCTCTCCTTGCTATTCTTTGAAACTCTGCATTCAACTGGGTATATCTTTCCATTTCTCCTTTGCCTTTCATTTCTTTTCTTTTCATAGCTATTTGTAGGGCCTCATCTGACAACCATTTTGCCTTTTTGCATTTCTTTTTCTTGGGGTTGGTCTTGATCACTGCCTCCTGTACAATGTCATGAACCTCCATCCATAGTTCTTCAGGCACTCTGTCCTATCAGATCTAATCCCTTGAATCTATTTGTCACTTCCATTGTATAATCATAAGGGATTTGACTTAGGTCATACCTGAATGGTCTAGTGGTTTTCCCTACTTTCTTCAATTTAAGTCTGAATTTGCCCATAAGGTGTTCATGATCTGAGCCACAGTCAGCTCCTGGTCTTGTTTTTCTGACCGTATAGAGCTTCTCCCTCTTTGGCTGCAAAGAATATAATCAATCTGATTTGATTATATTCTATGTATTGACCATCTGGTGATGTCCACGTGTGGAGGCTTCTTTTGTGTTGTTGGTAGAGGGTGTTTGCTATGACCAGTGCGTTCTCTTGGCAAAACTCTATTAGCCTTTGTCCTGCTTCATTCTGTACTCCAAGGCCAAATGCTTTTCATTATCACCATGTAAATATAGATGAGAATCAAATCAAGGTTTCTATTATCACTATTGTAAACAATGTCAGTGATAAAATGGTATGAAAAAGTCTTCCGTTGGTCTAAGTTCTATTCAATTCCTGTGGTTACTGTGAGCTCTAATCATTTACAGGTGATGTAATTTGTATTAGTTATCATCTAACAAGTGTAATATTCTCTGTGAAAGTCACTTTGAAGAACTCCCAATCATAAAACTGAGCCTTGATGCATATGGATATAGCTGTTTTAAATTTTTTAAAAAATGCAGACTCATTCTGAACTCACTGTCAAGTGAGAGCAGTTCTGACTTGTCCCAGCTCTCTTCTGCTTTGGTTCTTGTCTCCAGATTCTATGGCACAAGACAACCCTGCAATTAAATAGTTGAATTGAAATTAACAATGTTAGTCCCGTGATTGTGAAAAAAAAAAAAAAGGGAAACAAACTACTTTAGTTTTATGGGGTGACTTGGAGTTTTTATTTGTTTAAATTTCAAGACAGTGAGCTGCAATACATATTATTGCCAAGAAGTACAAATTTTAGTTCATAAATAAACTGGTTTATGGGTTTCAAACAATAATTTGAAAAATCTTTTCTTTAAATTATTTGCTGTAAAAGTAAATACTCAATATTGCATTTAATTTTTGTTAATTATGACAGGGTTACTAAAAACGTTTTTGATGTATAGAGGAAAGGATTGTTTTAAAAGGATTTGTTTCAGGTGACAAACATGAGGTACCACTGGGTTTCTTAAAGATGGGCATCTGCCCAATAACAGTCAATCTGTGGGCAGTGCAACACCTCCATCCAGACAAGGACCCTGGGAACACTGTGTCCTAGATCGGTCCATCTTTTCATCCAGAATTTTAACTGTTGATAATGGGAAAAAGCCAAAAGTTAGCTCCTTAAGCATAAGTGAGCAGCCTATATGAGGTGTCATGGCAAGATGAGGAAAGGACCGAGTATTAAAGCTTAGAGCTGAGTAACATCCCCCCTCAATCCTGCCAGCTTTGTGGTGGTTTTGACGAGAAGTCATGAGCAAGTATCTTACAAAGAGCAAGGGGAGCTTCAGAGGACAATGGTGAGGGCTTCCAAGTCCAGCTTCCCTTTTTATGTGAAAAATTTTCCTCCCATTGTTGACCTCAGAGGATTTGGGTTTTGCCTTTTTGAGGAAGAAGGCGATCTTACTAATTTATAAAAATCTTCAGTGGGGAAAGGAGTAGGTTCTTGAGTTTGATGATGAGCGACTGATCACTAGTAACAGTGAAAGTGAAAGTCTCTCAGTTGTGTTGGTTTCTTTGCAATCCCATGGACTATACAGTCCCTGGAATTCTCCAGGCCAGAACACTGGCAGCTGTTTCCTTCTCCAGGGGATCTTCCCAACCCAGGGATTGAACCCAGGTCTCCCACATTGCAAGAAGATTCTTTACCAGCTGAGCCACCAGAGAAGGCAAAGAATACTGGAGTGGGTAGCCTATCCCTTCTCCAGTGGATTGAGCAGTTTATATACAGATGAAGAGAAATTCGGTGGGGAGGAAAGAAGGCTACAGGAATAGAGGAAGCAAAATGAAGAGGGAATCTACTTTCCCAAAGAAGGGATTTGTTGGCCAAAGAAAACCCCAGTGATTCATGAAATGTGGCAAGTAGAATTCCCCTTTTGCTATTAAACTTTCTTTCAAGCTAATTGTCCAAAACCATGCTAAATTTTATACTCTTTTAAATGGCAGCAGAGAGGGAAAGCTTGGTGGGATGCAGAAGTCTGAACATAAGGGACCATCAGATGACTCAGATAAACAAACACAGCATGAAGAATGAGCTGGCGGGGGAGGGAGAAGAGAGAGAAAAATGACTTCAATTTCTGTTGACATAATTGTTTATTCACCATGGTGGCAAAGTAATACCATTTTACATAACTGAACAGGTTCCACAGTTTAGACATTTAATAAATCAATTTTTAAATTACTGAACTTATTTGCAAAATTTTAAATAAATAACCCTCTGTGGTTATTTACTCTAATGTGCAATAACATTGTTCTTACCATAACCTGACCTGCTTTTCTTGGTTTATAACTGTGCTTACAATAAAATAAAGCATATCTTTCCAATCACATTAAGATATATTTACTTAATTCATTTGGTATAATTTTCCATAAACAGAATGCAGTTTCTAAATGCTGTTTTAAAGATCCAGAGAAGTGGAAAATAGTTTTGATTGCATTAACCAAAAATCTTTGCAGATTTTAATGACTCCAGTTGGAGAATGAAGTATAGTCTGTCTAATGGGAAAGACAGATTTTTAAAAGACATATTTACCAATTCTAAAGAATCTAAAAAATGCCCAAAAGTGTGAAGAAGAAAATGCCAGTTGTTCTCATTCTCCTCCCTCTTACTCAGAAATAACAGTTCGCTTTAGTGTGAGGAGAGGATAGTGTCATGGACTTTGAGGAACTATAAATGTGGAAAAGACGTATTCTGATTGAGAATCAGACTCAAATGTATCTTCAGTATTATTGATGAATATTTACCTCTCTAGACTAAGCTCTCTGTAAGCAGGAACCATATCTACATTTGCTCTCTACTGGTGGGTAATAGCATAGCACTTCAGTGTCTGGTGTGTGGTAAGAGTTCAGTTAATAGTCACTGAAAGAATGATATTTATCAAGTTAGGGCCTAGAGTTTCAATCAACAGCAACTACATCTGACTGATTTAAGCATAAAGCAAATTCATTAAAAAATAATTGAGGGATTTCTCTGGTGATCCAGTGGCTAAGACTCCATGCTCCCAAGGCAGTGGGCCCAGGTTCAATCCCTGGTCAGGGAACTAGATCTCTCATGCTTCAACTAAAGATTCCAGATGCCACAACTAAAACCCAGAGTAGCCAAATGCATAAATTTTTTTTTTTTTTTAAAGATAATAGAGTAACTCTCAGAATGGTTAGGAAAGCCTGAGGTTTCAGCTCAGAATTTACAGTCGGGCAATACCCAAAGCACAGGAACTAGCCTGAAGCATCCCTGGGCTGCTGCTGGCAATACTGGTCACTATACTCACTGTCACTACTTTGACCGTTGCTGTTTTTGCCTTTGGTGTCACTGCCCATCCAAGCACAGATTCAGTGAAAGTTTTAGTCACTCAGTCGTGTCCAACTCTTTGTGACCCCCATGGACTATACAGTCCATAGAATTCTCCAGGCCAGAACACTGAAGTGGGTAGCCTTTCCCTTCTCCAGGAGATCTACCCAACCCAAGGATTGAATGCAGGTCTCCCTCATTACAGGCAGATTCTTTACCAGCTGAGTTACCAGGGAAGCCTCTTTTCTATCACTACCTTCCGGTTCAAAGTTTTGTGCAGGTATACTCAGTAGGAAAGGTGGAGGTTACATGCCCAATGAGTAAAGAAACAGAAGGCATTTTCAGATTCTAGTGGGAGAAGGGCTTTGCCTTACCAGGGGTGGACCCGCCACATGTAGGAAGCGGGGTTTAGATGCTGGACAGCCAAAAATCAGGGCAAATGTCTGGCATTTAAATGTTCTTTACCATGTTTTGATTTCCCCAAATTTACAGTATCAACACACACACATAACCAAACAAAATCTCATATAATGCAGATAGCCTTCATAAAATAAAAAATACTTTGCATCTCCTCCTTCAAAGAAACCAACATGAAGTCATTTCTAGCTTCAGCTCCAGGTCTGGGGCATCTATTTTCCATTTTTATTTTAGTAAAGTCACCATCCCATCTCAATCTTTCTGTATTGTAAGAAAATAAATTGTGAAGTTGACATAGCGGGAGACAGAAGAAAGAAGAAAATTAGTCAATACGTCTGTGTACGTGCAAGTCAAGGAGGAAGAAAATGCCAGGACATAGAGAACTAACTATAGTAATTGTTCATAAGGCTACAGTCAGCATTTGTCAGTTTAAGACCTCTCTTCTATCCATTTCCTGTTGCCTTTGACTTCTTTGACTTATCAGATGCTTGAAGTCTTCTACCTGGCGGGTTGACCCACATGTTCATCCCCGCAGAGTAGGGGTCCTTTGTGTTCTACCTGCCTGGGGTTGCTATTATCTTCTGCTCATTTTTGTCACTAGACAGGGAAGGACTACTAAAAGCCATCACAGGAGACCACCCGAGATCAAAACACAGCCTTCCACCTTCCCTGCTTCTACTGCTGCTGCATCGCTTCAGTTGTGTCCGACTCTGTGCAACCCCATAGATGGCAGCCCACCAGGCTCCCCGATCCCTGGGATTCTCCAGGCAAGAATACTGGAGTGGGTTGCCATTTCCTTCTCCAATGCATGAAAGTGAAAAGTGAAAGTGAAGTCGCTCAGTCCTGTCCGACTCCTAGTGACCCCATGGACTGCAGCCTTCCAGGCTCCTCCATCCATGGGATTTGCCAGGCAAGAGTACTGGAGTGGGGTGCCATTGCCTCTCTGTCCACCTTCCCTAGCTGATCAGAATTCATGTTCCTAACCAACACCTTACCTCTCACTTCCCCCCATTCCTCTAACAGAGGTGCCAGAATGTGTAGGCAGTGGGTCAGTGCCCCATCTGAAGAAATCTTTCTGTGTCTCCTAAAGGAAACATTCTCTTGGACACTGAGTTTTCTAAAACCATTAAAGTTGAGTTGTGGGTGTGGAGTGCAATGTATTTGGGCTATGAAAAAAACACCAGTGAATTACTGTCTGGCTCAGAGCATATCCTACATTTTATATGTGTAACTGCAACTCAGCCATGCAAGGAAGTCCAACTGGCATGAAGATTGAGTTTTCAAGAAGTCTTCCCACTCTTCTAGAAGGTCAGGAATCCTTAGGTGATGGGGTATATGATAATCACAGTGGATCCCATGGGCTTAAACTCTTCTCTCGCTGTAAAAAAAGAAAAAGTTCTTGTTGAAAAAAAAAAAAGAAATGATGTTGAATGCATTATATCATCAATGTTGATGATAAATAAATCATGGAGAAGTCCTGCTGGCAGAAGCTTTGTGGTCAGGGTGATCTTTTATTTTCAGATTCCACATTGAATCTCCAGAAACAGCATTTCTGGAGTGGAGAGGGTCCTCCTGCTGCAAGCGAGTGCAGCAAAGGCCATGTCCAGGATTTCAGATTCCAGACTAGAAGGCACATTTTGTCTCCTATGTGGAGAGGTCAAATGTTAGGTGAGCAAAGACTGAAGATTGTCCTTTGCAGAACTGGGACTTTAAAATTTCAAAACTTCAAAATTTCAAAACTTCAAAAATTCAAAGAAATAAAGGAGTTTAGAATTGAAACGTGATGTCCAGATAGCTTGTGGATTTCCCCCATCCCCCAAACCCGCCACCTCCCAGGTTTCCTCTCCCCTTTCCCTGAAAGCTGTCTTCATCCTGCAAGTTGTATGAACTACTTAACAGGGCTGGGTACAGGACAAGGAATACTTTCAGCCATTTTCTGCAAATAACCTACCATTCAGGCTTACCCATCTAAACTCTGCTGGAGTTAGAACTCATCCTTGCTGGGAAAGGTTCTTTTCCCACAGGACAGAGGCAGAGCAAGACACACGCCTTCTGTAGGCACACCAGCAAGTAGAAGAAAAGGACTGAAAAAAAGGGCCGGGTGGTGCCTTTCTGGTTCTTTCTTCCAAACTCACCCAAATTCATTCTTTCCTTGGGAAGAGTAAATGAAAGCTGGGAGAATCCAGGTGTCACACCGTGAAGGAGCCCCCTTCACTTGGAAGGAAACAACAGGTGTTGGGCAGAAACGTTCCCCCTTTGGTAATAAGGTCAGCCCAATTTTTCTCTTTTGAGCGTATAGCCTAAAAGTACCCCAAGGATGATGTGCCATTTGTCCCATGGCTTTGTCTAAGCAAGTTTTTTCATGCCTGAAAACAGAATTCAAATCCACTTCAGTAAGAGTTAACTGATGCTTCTTCTTCTGGGCAGAAAGAGCAGCAGGAGAAAGGGCACTTCTGCACAGAGATCATGGGGGAGATGTAGGTTATTCAGGATTGCCGAAATGACGAGGGCAAAGGCAGGAAGAGGGGCAAAGCTGGGGTGAGGGATCTGCATTGTATTTAGTAATCTGAGTGATCATTTCAGAAGAGTGCAGGGTGGGCAGGGAACACACGTGAGAGAAGGGTGCCTGGGGTATGGCCAACCTGAGGCCAGACCCCGCGCCCAGAAGGGCAGCTGTTCCTCAATTCCAGCCAATTTCTGCCACATGGAATTTGAGAACAGAGTTGCCGGGTTTCCGTATTTTTCATGAGAAGCTAGAGATACAGATTCCTGTGAAATTTCCCAATTTTTAAAGATGGCCACCTCATTTCCTTTTGAATCACAGACTAAAGATGGAGTGAGGTTAAATTTGCCCCGCGGCCACCAGGTTGAATCCCTTGCTTGACCGACGGACACCCTGCTGAAGTACTTTACGCAGATGGTCCTATTTCTTCTTTATAGCATTCCTGTGACGTAAGCAGTGTCATGGCGCCTATTTGACAGATGAGCAACTGAGACTCGGCAACACTGAGTAGTTTCTCCTGTATCTTATTCCTGGTACCTGGTAAGTGGAAGCCTTTCCAGACAACCCTCACCTCCCTCGAACCCACTGAAAACTATTTCCCTGCCCCTGCTCTATTCCATCATAGCCATTTTTTCTTCTTCTGTCATTGTATCGTAACTCACCGTACAGCAGGGACCTTTTAAATTAGCTGTCACCTCTGCTATACTGTAAATGCTAAGAGGGCAAGGACCACGCTGGTCACAAGATAAGCATTAAGTGTGAGGCTGAATGAACAAAGTCTGTTTCCTTAATCAGGATGCACTCCAGTTGTCTTGACTTTTGTGCTTTGTATTCCCTCGGAGGATGTTGTTTCAAGGCCCTTCCTTGTCCCAGCCCGCTTCCTCCCCCTTTGCTTTCCCTCCCTCCTGGACCTTCTCCTTTCCCTTCCTTTCTGCTTCTTTTCCCCGCTCCTTTGTCTCTTGTAGCTCTACACTTCGCCGTGCCGCCATTAAAGCATAGTGACGCACACAGAATGCCTCACTCCCAGCATTGCTCTGGACATGACAGTACCCAAGGGGACCCTGATTGTGCAAGGAGCCTGGCACCATACCTGGGAAGTTGCTCAAGTTCTTAGGTTGACTTACATTTTTAGGCTTCCCAGTAACCCTGGGAGATGCATGCTAAGATTTTCTCTTTTTACAGGTGAAACTGAGTCTGTAGATGAATCCTCCTGGACCTCCCTCTTTTACTATACTTTTCCAAATTGTTCAAGTACTTTTGACACCCCAACCCCAGTCATCAGGGATTATCACAGGTTCTAAGAAAAACAGGGAAATTGGTGATTTCAGCACAAAAAACGTGCATCAATTGCTAGAAACAGAGTTTGTTGTTTGGTTTCCCTCACTTTCCCTCCTTTCTGACGATGCTTTCTCTGCAGGTAGAGGGCATGCTGACTCCAGCCATTTGAGGTTCTTACACATGGATGGGGGAAGGGACAGGGAGGGGATGTTGTGAGCCTGCATAGCCTGAACCTCTCTGTCGAGGGTTAATCATGTCAGAAAGGATCCAGAACAACTAGGGAAAGAATCTTTAAGTTTCCAAAGCTCAGTTTACGTCGCAACTAACAGGCACTTACCAATTCCAGAAAGAGCATTAAGACAGTGTCTGGGATTGCCTTTATTTTGAAGCCTGAGAGTCAGTAATCTGTCAAGAGAGTGGGGAAGTCAAATCACAAGAGACGGCACGTATCAGCAGACACATAATCCAATAATTGTAGCACAAACAGGCTGATGCTCCAGAGAAATGGAACAATGGGTTTTCCTGCAGACGGCATTTTTTTTATCCCTAATCATTTGCTTTCAGTCTTGACAATATTCTATGGATGTTTGTGAAAGGCCCCTATGGCCAAGAAATAGCTTTTAATCACACCATTAAAACAGGAAAAAAGCAGGTGCAGAACCCAGAGTGGTGTCGCCTGAAGCTGAACAGAAGAGCAAAATGCCCAGTGAACCAAGGGCAGAGCTCAGAAGTGGTTTTGGAAGGAAAAAAACAGTCTCGATATTCCCTAAACATAATTTCATGTGTATTGGCTTTAAACTGTAGGGAAATTATCAACATCACATATTTAGTGGAGTGTGTAAACAAACAGAAGCAAATGCTTTTTAGAAGCAGTTGTTAGATCAAAATATTCAGTTCAGTTTGACTGACATGTATTGCATCCAATTTGTTGTTTTTATTTTATTTAAACCTCAATCTGTCCAAAAAGCAATTTAAGCAGGAAAGTGTATTGGTATCTCCTCTGTGCAAAAAATAGCACCAGTTTCAAGGAAGGAGGGTTCAGAGATGGATGGATCCCCCTCTCCCAAGATAATCACCACACAGAAGAAGAGAAGAGGTTACATGTATTAGTCAGGGTCCTTAGTTACAACAGCAAGAGTTAAGTGTTTTGGCTATCTCTTGCTGTCTAAGGAACTATTCCAAAACGTAGTGGCTTAATTTATTGTTATCGCTCTTGGTTTGATTGACTGAGCTCAGCCAGGAGGCTCTGGCTTGAAGTCTGTTGTGTACTCATGGTCGGATATTGGCTGGACTGCGATTATTCATGGGTTTATGAGGCTGGATGTTGAGGATGGCTCACTCCCATGGTTGACCCTTGGTGCTGGCTGTCATCTGGGACCTCAGAGACTGACAGAGGGCCTACTCCTGGGAAATATAATTCAAACCAGAATCTTCTCCCCACCCGGAAAACTGCTCCACAAAGGTGGCAGAGAAAGAAAAGTTTCATTACCAAATAAACATTAAAAGACCAGAATGTGATGGACACATCAGAGGCAGTCTGCTAGAGACTGTGGAGACACAAAGAAATCTCATCCTTGTAGACAGCCAAGCAGATATAGCCGAGTATATACATGTTCTCACTGTAAACTATAACAAATCCTCAGGTCAGAGGACTTCAAGGCACCATTTGTCACACGTAGTTCATCCTAACTTTACTTGGTGGTTGGGGTGACCATCTGGATTAGCCAATTGGCTTTATCCATAGAAATAACAAATTTCTGATATCTTTATGGTAGGAGATTGCTTTGCAGCTTGGAGCAAGGTGTCTAGTCAAGGCGGGATCCTACCCTCTCACAGAAACTGAGGGCTTGGGAGAGGTGCTGTTTATCTTGATGTATATGTTGAGAAAAACAGCTCCCAGGTCCTTAAGAAAGGCATTCTTGGGTTGTAAAGCTGACAAAAAGACTTATCTAGTTTTCCAAAAAGTAAATGCTGTAAGGAAAAGAAGGGATAAACAGAAATCTCTACTCTTCTTTTCAACAGGGACAATGAAGTCTCTTCTTTTTAATTTGATTATGGGCTTTCCTGGTGGCTCAGCAGTAAAGAATCCACCTGCCAATGAAGGAGAAGTGGGTTTGATCCCTGGGTCTGGAAGATCCCTGGAGAAGGGACCGGCAACCCACTCCAGTATTCTTGCCTGAAGAATCCCATGGACAGAGGAGCCTGGCGGGCTACAGTTCCATGGGGTCACAAAGAGTTGGACATGACTGAACAACTAAACAACAATCCTCACTCTACAGAGCTTCTCCATGTGGCTTAAGCCTCTCATAGCATGGCAACTGTTTTCTAAACCAGACCTTTTAGTGTGCAAGCATTCCCAGCAGGGTAGGCAAGAGCTACAACGATTCTTATAACTTAGATTTAGAAGCCATATTCTCTTTATGTCGTACTGTTCTGGGGGAGACACAAGGATAACCAGAATCAGGGGACAGACAACACCAGCTCCTAGGGGAGTTATCTTCGGAGGCCAGGTACCACGCGACTGCTGCAGATGTGAGCAGGAAAGTGTGTGAAAGTAACAGGTGACCCTGGGATACCCCAGGAAAGCACAAGAATCAGGTTTGGAAGCTATACATTCAGGAACAGCACTCAAAGCACAAGGCAAAGCTTTTGCAGTAGAACCCCTTACTGTCATGCCTGGGTGCGGATGCAAGGTGCTAGCCTCTACATGCTTGAAACTCCACTACCTGACTCCCAGAGCTTGCTGGAAAAAGAAATTCCATGGTGGCCTCTTCTTTCTTTTTCTTTCTTTTTTTTTTTT
>NW_011494771.1:105290-112821 GCF_000754665.1 Bison bison bison
TTTTTTTTTTTTTGGTGTTGTCATTGTTTTATTGATGCTAATGTCTATAATGTAGGGCTTCTCTGGTGGTTCAGGTAGCTAAGAATCTGCCTGTTACATAGGAGACCCAAGTTCAGTCCCTGAGTCAGGAAGATCCCCTGGAGAAGGGAATGGCTTCCCACTCCAGTATTTTTTTTTTTTTTTTTTGTAAGATAAAGAGTCAGTTTATTAAAGACTGGACTTCACTGAAGGATAACTGAGTAGAATACAGCATTTCATTAGGTATCTCCCAAGTGGAAATAGTTTATTTTCCTCATTTTCCTCTTTGGCTGATCACTTGTAATTATACCTCTTTTTCAATGTAATATGTAAAATCACTCCCCTTCAGTCTACTAGGCTCATTTCAAACCACCTACTATACCTCTGTATGCATTATCAACATTTTGATCTGTAGGATTCTAGAAATCTTTATGTTTATGCATACATATGCAAGGTTAGTTTTTACTTCTTCCCAAATGATCATGTTATACAGACCATTGCTGTGTGTGTGTGTATTAGGTGTCTTCAGTCACGTCCGACTCTTTGTGACCCTATGGACTGCAGCCCGCCAGGCTCCTCTGTCCATGGGACTATCCAGGCAAGAATACTGGCCACTCCAGTATTTTTGCCTGAAGAATTTACAAACTTCAGGAAGCCACTATACTGAGTCATATCTCTCTCTCTCTCAGGCACTAAAATTGATTCATATCACCACTGCTTTCTAAAGGCAATAAATGCCCACTGCTCAGCTTTAGATTACCATGATGTGCTGGTGAGTCTGGTTGGTGGAGCAGAGTCGTGGGCTGGGTCTTACAGAAATGGAGGCTGGGAAACTCAGACTGCACCCTTTCCTGGGATGATGGAGCTCATCAGGTGGTTACCTGTGTCAGGTTGCCCTCCCAGAGGCCCAGAAATTGCAACCTCTGACTTCCTCTGTCTCCATATCTAATCTCATGATCAAGTCATAGCAATTCTCTTGAAAATAATCAACTAATGAGGACCTACTGTAGAGCACAAGGAAGTCCTCTTCATGCTCTGTGGTGACCTAAATGGGAAGGAAATCCACAAAAGAGAGCATATATGTAAACACATAGCTGATTCCCTTTGCTGTAGAGCAGAAACCAACACAGCATTGTAAAGCAACTATACTCCAATAAAAATGAATAAAAAAAGAAAATAACCATCCCTCTCATGCCGATTACACAAATCTTTATGCATGTATGAATGAAACTAGTATACTGAGTAGGAAGGAGAATATGAGTTATTTTGTTATAATTTATTTTATCATTTTAACAACTAGAAGTGAAAAAGATTCCTTGCCATCTTGTGAGTCCATCCTGCTTCTTGAACTTAAGAAGATCCTTCTTTGCCCCCATATTCTCATTGGTTAGAAGACGGATATCAACTGCATGTCCTCTGAGATTCTTCCCCATTGTATTAATAAGCAGATTTTTTGGAAATACCAAAGAAGATGAGGAAAGAAAAAAAAACCCAAAAAACCAGAAACTCTGCCTGTGTCCCTATAGACTGGACAGTCATAGGCCAAGGATTTCTTGTGCCTTGGCAGTAAATCAGTATTGCTAATTACCAGGCTTCCAGGCTCAATAAAACTGAGTATGATTAAAATGTCATAGGAAGTAAAGGGAGCCTTTAGTCTAATTTTTATCACCACTGCCATTTAACTATGTTTTTTTTCTTAAAAATTGTAGCTGGGTTTAGAGCTATCTTTTCCTGTATTCCTTAAAAGGCAGTTTGCAAGTGTTAGGAGAGACGGTTAGAATATTAAAAAGATGCGGAAAATCCTTTATTGCCCTCATGTGCTGCAGGAAGTTCAACAACCAAATATCTTATAGTGATTGCCTGAGCGCTGTTGCACTCAATAGGAGCATCTCTGTACAAGTACAAAAGCCTGAGATCATCTTGATCATCAATATGTTCTCACCTTCGTGTGAGTAAGAATAAGGAATCAAACCACAATAATGAGAGTACAGCCCTGCAGCAACTTTACTTGGAAAGATATCTCAAAGGATACTTTTGAACATACCTTTCCAAATTAGGCACAAGCATAGTTTTAGGTTGCCTATACATATATTTGTAGGGCTTCCCCAGTGGCTCAGCTGGTAAAGAACCCCTGCCAATGCAGGAAACGCAAGAGACATGGGTTCCATCCTTGGGTCAGGAAGGTCCCCTGGAGGTGGGCATGGCAACCCACTCCAGTATTCTTGTCAGGAAAATCCCATGGACAGAGGAGCCTGGTGGGCTGCAGTCCATAGGATCACAAAGAATCGGACACGACTGAGCACACATGCACACATACATATATTTGTAGATCTTACTATGATATTATTGTACCATAAACAACAAATATGAAATTGGACTACGGTTCAACAATGAAAATCTCCAAGAATTTAGTAAAAGAATAAAGAGAATTTTCTGAGTATGTTGGGATTCAGGGATGGTTTTTAAATATTTGTTTCTGTTCTCTAGTTGGAGATTTAGTAGTAGGGATAAAATGTGTAGGAAGAAGGAGTCTATATCACCTGGAAGCGGTATCAACTGATTACAGTAAAAGTTAGGATGTTAATATTTTCCTAGGAGTAAAGTAATTTTCCAGGAAAGCACATGCTCAAGATTTTAATAGATGTCCAATAACCTAGTGATTTTTTTCTTTTTTTTATCATCTGGGACTCCTGGGTTGCTCCCTATGGTTCAGGCTGGTCAAATCTTTTCAGAAAGGTGTATTCTCCTTGTACATTTCTCTTTTGATAGGAATTTACTGAACACTAGTTATGTCCTAGACACTGTTCTAGGTGCTAGAGATGCAAAAGATCATAGTCTAGTATGCGAGAAAAATAGTAAATAATTAAGCATATAAACCAATAAGGCAATTTTAGATACTAATAAATTATAGCAAAAGAAAGAAAGAAGCATTTCCTTAACACTGTAACATTTTATCCTCATTTGTAGAATGAGGATTTACTACCCACTTCAATGAGGTAATGTAGGTAAAGAACCTGGACATAGTAAAAGAATACACACACACACACACACACACACACACCCCACACACCGTCTCTCTTAGCAAGAGACTGAAGCAAAAGGTGAACAGATTGTCAAATTTGTGCAATCCAGGTTTTCTGTCAAGACATGAATGGCTATAATTCATCAAGATTCTGCTAAAAAGACATAAAAGGATGCACTAGAAACAGAATTTGACTACTTGCATGAGAATGCCGTCTCATCATATTCTTGATTTACCAGGGGATGGAGACATTAGCCCCTTGACCACAGGCTCAAGAAACCCCCTGCTCTCCTGTCTGTCTCCACCTCTGTAAACACAGGGATCTTTCGTTGCACCTTTACCCCTGAGAGCCAGGCACTGTGCAAAGCACTTTATGTGCTTACTTTCAGTTAAGCCTTGCAAGAACCTCCTTTGAAAGATAAAAATCTTGAGGCTTATCTATTTGAAAATACAAGACATTTCTAGCATGTCTGAGCCCAAATGAACCTGTGTCTAACAGCTGGGAAAAGAGGTGAGATCAGAGTTTCTGGAAATAAAATAAAACCCGAGGATAGGGCACAGACATGCTGATGACATGCTGACGTGCGGCACCAAAAGCGTGAGTGCAGGGGCCACAGAGTCGTCGTCCGAACGCGTGCGTCTGGGGCCACCTCTGTGGGGTGCCCCTGCTCCCTTCTCGAGTTGAATCTGGAATCTCTCTGATCTGTGTTGCCTCTGCCTGCTGAAGGCGGGTCACCTTGAAGGTCAACAGAGGCGGTTCAATAACTGGATTCTTTGAAGGGGAGATAAATGGGAGCCACTCCTCCTATCTTTATATTTTGCTGTTTGATGAGGGCACAGACCCTGGGGTCTGCAATTTTGCTGTCATTGGAGATAAGCTACTACTACACAAAAACAATACTGATTGCTATCAGCACACCTGAACTGCTTTTAAGGACCTCCATTCTAGTTGCCTAGTTCTTATATTGTCATCTAAATGCTTGGGTGGGGCAGGGAGGGTGAAATAAGGGAGATAAAAATGGTTCTCATTGGACTTACTATTAAGGGTGTCCAGTGGCCACTGCACAATTTGACTTTTCCAGCCAAACTTGAGACTCTTCAGTGGGTGTCTTGTGTGCACACAAATGCAATCATATCTCAGTCCAGTATGGTCAGCCATGTTTCTTCCACTCTAGATTTTGGGCAGTGTCTATATGGGTGGGGGAGGGTGGGAGAAGAATTTCATTTCAATCCCGGAGACCATGGGAATAGATAGGTCCACTGCGATCTGTATGATGGGGATCACTTGACGGTGATGAAGCCACAACTCTGTGCTACAGCCATCAACTCTTAGGAGTCTTGTACAACAAAACTCAGGCGCTAGAAAGATGGCATGGCCCAGAGAAAAGTGTGGGAACAAGGTCACATTTGACGTTGCTAATTTGGTTTCTCCTGAGTATGAAGGAAGAGAAGGTGAAACAAGCCTCAGATAAAAATGGAAGAAAAGAAAACACACCAAAAAAGCCAACCAACCAACCAACCTAATAGGCCTCCGCAAACCCAGTATGCACATGATCACATTTATATAAAATTATATTTGCATACGTTATACAAACATTAAAAGATTAGGAAACAGATATCAATATTAGCTTGACATCAACTGATTTTTTGCAATATGCATTTTTTTTTTTTGGTGGCAAAAGCATCTTGCAGAATAACGTGCCTCGTATGACTCAGTAAAAATGATCAGTGAACTCATGATTACGTGTGCATATGTTGTAGGTGTACACAAGAAAGAAACGAGAAAGGTGTGGAAAGGTACAAATGTGTGTGATTCTGCTAGGGCTGCCATGATGCAGCGTCACAGACTTGACAGCTTAACGACAGGAATCGATTATCTCACCCTTCTGGAGGCTAGAAGTTCAAGATCAAGGTGTCAGCCGTGTCGGTTTCTTCTGAGGCCTCTGTCCTTTACTTATAGATGCTTGTCTTCTTCCTGTGTCTTCACATGGTCGCCTCTCTGTGTCCTAATCTCTTCTTTTTTTAAAAAATTAATTTATTTTAATTGGAGGCTAATTACTTTACAATATTGCAGTGTTTTTTGCCACCCATTGACATGAATCAACCATGGGTGTACATGTGTTCCCCATCCTGAACTCCCCTCCCACCTCTCTCCCCATCCCATACCTCAGGGTCATCCCAGTGCACCAGCCCTGAACACCCTGTCTCATGCATCAGGACATCAGTCACATTGGGTTAGGGTCCACCCATGTGACCTCATTTTAAATTAGTTACCTCTTTGTAGAGTCTATTTCCAAAGACAGTCACATTAGAGGTACTGGCGGTTAGGAATTCACCACAGTTACCCTCTTTCCCCTTTGGAAACTATAAGTTTGTTTTCTCCATCTGTGGATTTATTTCTACTTTGTATATAAGTTCGTTTGTATCACATTTTTTGTACCACACATAACAGAGCTACCATACGATACTGATATTTCATTAATGGGCGTATGTCTGGAGAAAACAATAGTTTGAAAAGATATACATGCCCCAGTGTTCACAGCAGCACAATTTACAGCAGCCAAGACACGGCAGCAAACTAAATGTCCAAGGACAGATGACTGGATAAAGATGTGGTATGTTTATACAGTGGGATACTACTCAGCCATTAAAATGAAATAATATTATCTGTAGCAACATGGATGGCCCTAGAGATTGTCATACTAAGTGAAGAGCAGGATTCCACAAGATTCCTAAAGGGAAAATACCTGCTATTTAGGAAAGCACTTGCTTCAGGACGCTAGGTGGAGCTGTAAGCGAGGCATAGAGATAAACCGAAGCTTTTCCTTCCTCTAAACAGAGTGGAGGGAGAGAAATCTTTTCATTTTCACAGTAGATACCTATTTCCTCTCACCTGAAGTGCTGCTGTGATCGTTGATCAGGACTTAGAAGAATCTGCAAATTCCAGTGTGAGAGCTGAGAGATCTGTTCTGTGTTGCCCACCAGCCAGGAAAATACTGGTGCTTTTGAGAAGCCATGTCTCTGGAACGGGATAAGCCTCCCCTTCTCCAGTAACAATGCTTTCTGAGTCTATATTAGAGGCTGAAAAACAGCAGACAGCCCTCACAAAGCATGGTTTTTCTTGCGGTCTGTGGTACATACCACCCTGACCTGCAGTTTTTGGCCACAGCCTGTGAGACAGCTTCTGGGACACAACCTCAGACTGGAGGCTTCAATCTGCGGACCTTCAGGGAAGGGTGTTTGCTCTCTCCATCTAGGGGTAACCTGCTGATTCTTTGGGATGTCTGGGTGACCTGCCTGTGACAGCTGTCACCCACTGACCTTTGCAAAAGTCATGTATCTGGCTGGCCGGAAGAACTGCTACTTCGGTTCTCACTGTTCTTGAACTATTCCCTTAATTAACGTGGATAAGAGTTCTTCACCCTAGAAAATGGAACATCTGCTTCTTTGGGATGACCCAAAGGTCACTTTTGAAAAAAATTTATTTTACTGATGTATAGTTAATTTACAATGTTGACTGCTATGTAGCCCAGTAGATTCAGTTACACAGATACATGCATTCTCTCTGTCTCTCTCTCTCTTTTTTTTTCTCTGTAAGCCATGACACATGGTATGTGGGAGCCTTGTTCCCTGACCAGGGATCGAATCCGTGCCCCCTGCATTGGAAGCACAGAGTCTTAGCCACTGGAGCACCAGAAAAGTCCTCATACATTCTTTTTCATAAATTTTTTTATTGTAGGATATTGAATATTTTCCCCTGTACTGTACAGTAAGACCTTGTTGTTTATCCAGCTTATGCATAATAGTTTGCCGCTGTTGATCCGTACCCAATCCATTCCTCCCCCACCCTCACCCCCCTGGCAACTACGAGTCTCTTCTCTGTGTCTGTGAATTTGTTTCTGTTTCGTAGATAAGTCCACATGTGTCATACTTTAGATTCCACTGTCTTTCTCTTTTTGTGGAGGTTGCTTTTCCAATGAAACCCTGTCTGCAGTTTCTTCTGTAATAGGAAATCACACGGAGGAAATGTTTATAGACATTAGGCACCACATTAGGCTCTCTCGGATACATCAAGCTGTTTAATCCTTGCAGTGTGCTATGGTCATTATCACCGTCTCTGTTTTCACAGAGGAAACTGAGACTCACATTTAAGGTAACTTGTCTTGGACCCACAGCAAAGAAATAGTCAAGCTGGGATGAGGACTCTGGCTATCTGGCATCTTTTTCTGGTGTCTAGTTAATTGCTCCCTTCTCTGTTCCCACGACCTTCACATTTGCTTCTATTGTGGGGATGGTTGAGCTTGCCAGGTGGCTAAGTGTTAAAGAGTCTGCCTGCTAATGCAGGAGATAGGAGTTCCATCCCTGGGTTGGGAAGATCCCCTGGACAAGGGAATGGCAATCCACTCCTGTATTCTTGGCTGGAAAGTCCCATGGACAGAGGAGCCTGGTGGGCTACAGTCCGTGGGGTCACAGAGTCCGACACAACTGAGC
>NW_011494771.1:112921-114393 GCF_000754665.1 Bison bison bison
CACATCTCATGGACAGAGGAGCCTGGTGGGCTACAGTCCATGGGGTCACAGAGTCCAACACCACTGAGGACTGAGCAGGTGAGATTGCTACATGGTTTCCCTCGTGTTCCCTACACCTGAGCACAATGGGTAGGTTAATACATGCTTCCTGTTTATCCTCCCCCAGCTGAATGGAAGACCTCTGCAAAACTAGAAGCCTCTGAGCCCTGCTGTCTGTGTTGACTGCCCTCTCTGCCATCTAGCAGGGCTGTATTAACCGGAACCCTCAGCCCCTCTCCTTGGAGAAGGAAATGGCACCCCACTCCAGTATTCTTGCCTGGAAAATCCCATGGACGGAGGAGCCTGGTGGGGTATAGTCCATGGGGTCACAGAGAGTCGGACACGACTGAGTGACTTCACTTTTCACTTTCAAGCCCCTCTTATCTTCTTTTTTATTTCCCAATCCATCCTCCCTCTCTCAAATCATAAAATGAATTAAATGAATGTTGGCATCATTTGCACTTGGCAATGAATCAGCTGTTTATACTTCATCCCCAAATATGTTTTAGCTGAGACATTCTCGAATTCTTCGTGAGAAGTGTTGAAAAGCTGAGTGGGTTCGGGCTTCAGAACACTAGGTGGTGCTGTTCCCCTTCAACTGGGATATGAGTGACCCACTCGAGATCCCTCTGCTTCACCGTGCTGAGTCCTGAGACTCTCCTCTGGCACCCTGCATGGTTTGTTCACCTTAGAAGTGCAGACGTCTGGCTGTATTTACCACTTTAGTTTTTATCTCTTTGTTTTCCTTTCTTCCTGTGAATTTTCTTGATTTTGTCAGAAAGTGCCCCTAAGGCCTCCTTGATGTGTTTCTCGTGTTCTCTTCTGGCTCTCATTGGTCTACCAGGTGGTTGCCTCTCAATCTTTAAATTCTCTTCTTCTTCGCAGCACAGTCTTGGACCACAGTGATGATTCGTGGTAATGATACATAGGAAATAGAGATGGAAACTGGAGACCCATCGGATGCTGTCTAGAGGAACAACTCAAGTCTCCAGAGAGATGATGGTGTAGAACTGGGCATGGAGGTATGAAGAGATTTAATCTTTCTTTTGTAAATTTTTTTCTTTTAAGATGCTTTTGTGAGGTTTTCACAGATATTTCACAGAGTATTTCACAGAATACTGAGATCCAGAGAGTCTTAAGTCCTGACTTAAGATTGTGAAGTTAGGAAGTAGCAAAACTTCTACTGATTTTGCTTAGTGAGGTCTTCCACCATCCATCCATCCATTCATCACTCACTCATTAAAAGATTTAAGTCCTGACTTCAGTTCAGTTCAGTTCAGTCGCTCAGTCGTGTCCGACTCTTTGCGACCCCATGAATCGCAGCACGCCAGGCCTCCCTGTCCATCACCAACTCCTGGAGTTCACTCAGACTCACGTCCATCGAGTCGGTGATGCCATCCAGCCATCTCATCCTCTGTTGTCCCCTTCCTGTC
>NW_011494771.1:114493-127545 GCF_000754665.1 Bison bison bison
CATCACCAACTCCTGGAGTTCACTCAGACTCACGTCCATCGAGTCGGTGATGCCATCCAGCCATCTCATCCTCTGTTGTCCCCTTCTCCTCCTGCCCCTAATCCCTCCCAGCATCAGAGTCTTTTCCAATGAGTCAACTCTTCGCATGAGGTGGCCAAAGTACTGGAGTTTCAGCCTTAGCATCATTCCTTCCAAAGAACACCCAGGGCTGATCTAAGCCAGTGCAATTAAGGAGTAGGAAAGTTCTGTTAGATGTTAATGAGCTGTTTTTACCATTCAGTCATCCATCCATCTATTGACTATTTGTCCAGAATCTACCATGGTTACTACTATACTGTGCACGGGTGTACAATGTGCGTGAGTGCTAAGTCGCTTCAGTCATATTGGACTCTTTGCAACTCCATGAACTGTAGCCTGCTAGGCTCCTCCATCCGCAGGATTCTCTAGGCAAGAATACTGGAATGGGTATCCATGCCCCACTCCAGGGGATCTTCCTGACCCAGGGATCAATATATAATAGAGAACAAAAGACCAAGTCCCAGGGAATTTCCATTTTAGTGAGAGAGAGATTAGGGGAGACAGTAGACAACAGCAACCAGGACACAGCGGGTCATGGAAGGACAGCGCCCCGCTTGTGTGCGTGTGCTCTGTGTGTGCTCTCCTGTGATGCACGAATTAGCTGGGCAGGTGCCAAAGAGGTGAGAGTAGGAAAGACACGTATGTGCACCTACAATCATAACATCCGCATTCTCCTTATTGTCCTGACTCATTTTGTTCAACTGCTTTCCTGGCTCCTGCCTAGCCCCTCCCCTCAGAATCAGAGGCAGCTGTGCAGTTGCTAAGCCGTGGACGGACATCTTCTCCGGAGCTGCAGGCTGGCAGGTAAAGGTGAGACGGGGAGGTAAGACAGAGGTTGGTCAGGGCTGCCCTGCAGTAGGTAGGAAACAGCTCTTAGAACCTGGAAATCACAAGTTAAAAGCAATTTACTTAATGTGCATTTAATTCCAGCCTTTTCTCCTCTTTTACTTCAGAATGAAGCAGAAAACAGTTCTTAGAATTGAGGCTTTTGCCAGTGAGTTCTCAGTAAGATTTCAGCATGCCTTCCTGAGAATATGCCTTTCCAGGAACATGCCTTCATAGTTGACTGCCTTACCGAGTGAGGGAAGTGGGGGCAGAGGGCATGGCTGGCCCAGAAAACAAATACATGGAAAAAAGTCAGTATCTTTAGAAGACAGGCTATGGTAGGAGAGAAAACTGGTAGTGCTGGGGCCATGAAATTGTGAAAGCTTTGTGGCCTTTTCAGGCAGCATGGAATCCTTGGTTGTTTTTAATTTGGCCGGGGATGTGTTCTACAGATAAATGATACAGAGTTGTTATGAAGGGTGAATTGCAACAGAATGAAAAGACGGGAAATAAAATGGTCTGGATGGAGTGGAGGGGACACATTCTGTAAAACGATTAAATTACCTTTTTTATGTGTATGGGCTTCCCTGGTAGCTCAGCTGGTAAAGAATCCACCTGCAATGCAGGAGACCCCAGTTCAGTCCTTGGGTCAGGAAGATCCCCTGGAGACGGGATAGGCTACCCACTCCAATTATCATGGGCTTCCCTGGTGGCTTAGATGGTTAAGAATCTGCCTGCAATGTGGGACACCTGGGTTCGATCCCTGGGTTGGGAAGATCCCCTGGAGATCTTTTTTTATGTGTATTGTGAGAATACTGAAAGATCTACTCTTTTAGCAAATTGCAAGTATACAGCACAGTATTGGAGAAGGCAGTGGCACCCCACTCCAGTGCTCTTGCCTGGAAAATCCCATGGATGGAGGAGCCTGGTAGGCTGTTGTCCATGGGGTCGATATGAGTCGGACACGACTGAGTGACTTCACTTTCACTTTTCATTTTCTTGCACTGGAGAAGGAAATGGCAACCCACTCCAGTGTTCTTGCCTGGAGAATCCCAGGGACGGGGGAGCCTGGTGGGCTGCCATCTATGGGATCGCACAGAGTCGGACACAACTGAAGTGACTTAGCAGCAGCAGCAGCAGAAACACAGTATTATTAGTTATGATACTAGGATATGTTAACATGTTGTGCACTGGAGTCCCAGAACTTACTCATCCTAAAACTATGTGAGGTGTATACATGTTAGTTCACTTGATTGTGATCATTTTATAAAGTATAAGCATGTGAATGTGCTAACACAGACAATTTTTATTTGTCAAGTACACCTTGATAAAGCTGGAAAAGAAGGTTATTGAGAAGCATGTTTAGAGACTTCCATGGTGGTCCAGTGGCTAAAACTCCAAGTTCCCAGTGCAGAGGGCCTTAGCTTGGTCCCTGGTCAGGGAACTCGATCCCCCATGCCACAACTAAGACCAGGCACAACCAAATAAATGAATGAATAAATATCTGAAAAAGGCATGGCTAGCAGGATTTTATCACTGATGAGGTGACTGCTGCTGCTAAGTCGCTTCAGTCGTGTTCGACTCTGTGCGACCCCATAGACGGCAGCCCACCAGGCTCCCTCGTCCCTGGGATTCTCCAGGCAAGAACACTGGAGTGGGTTGCCATTTCCTTCTCCAATGCATGAAAGTGAAAAGCGAAAGTGAAGTCACTCAGTCGTGTCCGACTCTTAGTGACCCCATGGACTGCAGCCCTCCAGGCTCTTCCGTCCATGGGATTTTCCAGGCAAGAGTACTGGAGTGGGGTGCCATTGCCTTCTCCAGATGAGATGACTAGCTCTTACTTATTAAGGAATTACCTGTGCCCTGGCCTCGAGTGCCTTCCATATGCTAACTTGTCATCCTTAGAACAATCCTATAAAATAGCCACTATTATAATCCCCACTTACAGATGTGGAAAAAGAGTTTCAGGAAAGTGAAATAAATTGTCTGTGGATTTACAGCGGCAAAGTGGAGTAGCTGTGACTCAAATCCATAGTGTTGTGCATGCATGCTCAGTACCCTCAGTCGTGTCTGACTCTTTGTGACCCCATGGACTGCAGCCCACCAGACTCCTCTGTCCATGGAATTCTCCAGACAAGGATACTGGAGTGGGTTGCCGTACCCTCCTCCAGGGGATCTCCCAACCCAGGGATCGAACCCGAATCTCCTGCATCTTCTGTGTTCGCAGGCAGATTCTTTTCCCACTGAGCTACCTGGGAAGCTCTATAAACTGGGTCCAAAGCTTCTTATTTGGCTGCTTCTGCTCTTTTGTCCCCTACAGTAGTAGATGTGGGGGGGAAGGAGAGAGAGGGGTGAGAAGGATTCCCAGATTCCCAGTGTGGGACAGAAGGTCTACTGGTAGACCCAGTTCTAGATTACTGGGGCGATCACGTGCCATTCTATACTTTTCTAAACATTCTATGTGTTCTATCCCAGTTGAGAACTACAGTATAACCAGTATTAACATACAAAGGCCCTGGACATTCCTGCCCACACCCAGGGTGAGGTCCCCTGCCATCAGTTATCTCCAGCCCCTACTTCACACCCTGTGGGCAGTTCCTCTGCTTCCCTCCACGCCCACCAATTTCAGCTGATTTCTAGAGATCAGTAATCTGCCCAATCACTCCTGCCTCTGAGGTTTTGTTCCTGGAAGACTCTTGGCCTCTGAACTAGAGTTTTCCTTCCTGTGTTTGTTCTTTACTCTCTGCCTGTGCTGACGTGGATCTCCCAGGTGTGTATCTGGCCACACTGTTTCACTGGTGGACTTTGGAAGCTGAAGGCTGTTCCAGTCACTATTTGCTGCTGTTGTTCAGTTGCTGAGTTGTGTCTGACTCTTTGTGACCCCATGGACTGTAGCACGCCAGTCTCCTCTGTCCTCCACTATCTCCTGGTGTTTGCTCAAATTCACGTCCATTGAGTCGGTGATCCTATCTAACCATCTCATCCTCTGTCGCCCCCTTCCCCTTTTGCCTTCAATCTTTCCCAGCATCAGGGTCTTTTCCAAGGAGTTGGCTCTTTGCATTACGTGGCCAAATTATTGGAGCTCCAGCTTCAGCATCAGTCCTTCCAATGAATATTCAGGGTTGATTTCCTTTAGGATTGACTGGTTTGATCTCTTTGCAGTCCAAGGGACTCTCAAGACTCAATCATTTTTTTTTTTAGCCGTTAAAGAGAGGGCTGTAGTTCAGTGATGCCATCAATAGGACATTTAATTTTATGTGCCCCCCTGCTTTTTAAAAAAAAATCTTTTGACTTCTCTACTCCCAGGCATTTCTCACTGGACACGTCTCTCCCCAGGCTGCTTCCTGCCTCACTGATATTCCCATTATCCACAAATTCGTATTTACTTTCATTCATGCATCCGTGAGTTCATTCTCACATTTGACCAGTGTGCCGGGTGCAGTTTCAAGTGCTTAGGATACATCAGTGAATAAATGACTCTGGAATTATTTTACTTTAGGAGCTTGTATTCCAGGAAGATGGAAACAAAATGAACAATAAAGATAATAAGTGCTCAGTTGTTCACTTGTGTCCAACCCTTTGTGACCCATGGCATGTGGAATCTTAGCTCCCCAGCCAGGGATTCAGTGTGCATTTCCTACATTGGAAGGCAAAGTCTTAACCACTGGACCACAAGGGAAATCCCAGGTATATAATATTTAAAAAAGAACAAGGATGTCATGGTAGCTGGAAAAGAGAGAGCAAACAAAACCAGGGAAATAACAGAGGCCCAGAACATGGAGGGCCTTGTAGAGGCTGCTACAAGAAATTAGGAGGAACTCTAGGGACTTGCCTGGTGGTTCAGCAGTGAAGACTCTGCACTTCCAATGCAGGGATGTGGTTTCAATCCCTGGCTAGGAAACTAACATTCCACATGTCATGGAAGTGAAATGAAAGTCACTCAGTTGTATCCAACTCTTTGCGACCCCATGGACAATACAGTCCATGGGATTCTCCAGGCCAGAATACTGGAGTGGGTAGCCTTTGCTTTCTCCAGGGTATCTTCCCAACCCAGGTATCGAACCCAGGTCTCCCGCATTGCAGGCGGATTCCTTACCAGCTGAGCCACAAGGGAAACCCAAGATTACTGGATTGAGTAGCCTATCCCTTCTCCAGCAGATCTTCCCAACTAGGAATCAAACTGGGATCTCCTGCTTTGCAGGCGGATTCTTTACCAATGAGCATGTCATTCAGTTCAGTTCAGTTCAGTCGCTTGTCAGGTCTGACTGCGATCCCATGAACTGCAGCACGTCAGGCCTCCCTGTCCATCACCAACCCCTGGAGTTTACTCAGACTCATGTCCATTGAGTCGGTGATGCCTTCCAACTATCTTATCCTCTGTCATTCCCTTCTTCTCCCACCTTCAATCTTTCCCAGCATCAGGGTCTTTTCAAATGAATCAGTTCTTCTCATTAGGTGGGCAAAGTATTGGAGTTTCAGCCTCAACATCAATCCTTCCAAAGAAATCCCAGGGCTGATCTCCTTCAGAATGGACTGGTTGGATCTCCTTGCAGTCCAAGGGACTCTCAAGAGTCTTCTCCAACACCACAGTTCAAAAGCATCAATTCTTTGGCACTCAGCTTTCTTTATGGTCCAGCTCTCACATCCATACATGACCACTGGAAAAACCATAGCTTTGACTAGACGGACTTTTCTTGGCAAAGTAATTTCTCTGCTTTTTAATATGCTGTCTAGGTTGGTCATAGCTTTTCTTCCAAGGAGCAAGTGTCTTTTAATTTCATGGCTGAAGTCACCATCTGCAGTGATTTTGGAGCCCAGAAAAATAAAGTCTAACACTGTTTCCACTCTTTCCCCACCTATTTGCCACAAAGTGATAGGACCAGATGCCATGATCTTCGTTTTCTGAATGTTGAGCTTTAAGCCAACTTTTTCACTCTTCTCTTTCACTTTCATCAAGAGGCTCTTTAGGTCTTCTTCACTTTCTGCCATAAGGGTGGTGTCATCTGCATATCTGAGGTTATTGATATTTCTCCAGGCCATCTTGATTCCAGCTTGTACTTCATCCAGCCCAGCATTTCTCATGATGTACTCTGAATATAAGTTAAATAAGCAGGGTGACAATGTACAGCCTGGACGTACTCCTTTCCCAATTTGGAAGCAGTCTGTTTTTCCATGTCCAGTTCTAACTGTTGCTTCCTGACCTGCATACAGATTTCTCAAGAGGCGGGTCAGGTGGTCTGGTATTCCCATCTCTTTCAGAATTTTCCACAGTTTGTGGTGATCCACAGAGTCAAAGGCTTTGGCATAATCAATAAATCAGAAATATATGTTTTTCTGGAATTCTTTTGCTTTTTCGATCATCCAGCGGATGTTGGCAATTTGATCTCTGGTTCCTCTGCCTTTTCTAAAACCAGCTTGTACATCTGGAAGTTCATGGTTCATGTACTGTTGAAGCCTGGTTTGGAAAATTTTGAGCATTATGCTAGAATTTACTAGCATGTGAGGTGAGTGCACGGAAAAGGCAATGGCACCCCACTCCAGTACTCTTGCCTGGAAAATCCCATGGATGGAGGAGCCTGGTAGGCTGCAGTCCGTGGGGTCGCTAAGAGTCGGGCATGACTGAGCGACTTTACTTTCACTTTTCACTTTCATGCATTGGAGAAGGAAATGACAACCCACTCCAGTGTTCTTGCCTGGAGAATCCCAGGGACAGAGGAGCCTAGCGGGCTGCTGTCTATGGGGTCACACAGAGTCGGACACGACTAAAGTGACTTAGCAATAGCAGAGGTGAGTGCAATTGTGCGGTAGTTTGAGCATTCTTTGGCTTTGCCTTTCTTTGGGATTGGAATGAAAATTGACCTTTTCCACTACTGTGGCCACTGCTGGGTTTTTCAGATTTGCTTGTATATTGAATGCCACACTTTCAGAGCATGATCTTTTAGGATTTGAAATAGCTCAACTGGAATTCCATCACCTCCACTAGGCTTTGTTTGTAATGATGCTTCGTAAGGCCCACTTGACTTTGCATTCCAGGATATCTGACACTAGGTGAGTGATCACACCATCATGATTATCTGGGTCATGAAGATCTTTTTTGTATAGTTCTTCTGTGTATTCTTGCCACCTGTTCTTAATAGCTTCTGCTTCTGTTAGGTCTCTACCATTTCTGTCCTTTATCGAGCCCACCTTTGCATGAAATGTTCCCTTGGTATCTCTAATTTTCTTGAAGAGATCTCTAGTCTTTCCCAATCTATTGTTTTCCTCTATTTCTTTGCACTGATCACTGATTTTGAACAGAGTTGAGATTTAATACCTTAATATTTAAAAACATCTTTCTGGATCTTGAGAGCAGACTGTAGGGAGACAAGTATAGCAGACGATGAGTTAGGAGGCTACTATTGCCATCTGGGTCTAAAACATATGATGCTCTTTCTAATCTCATGGCCTCCTGTGGGTAACAAGTAAAGAGAGAGGCCAGATCAAATGTATTCTCTCCAATGCTTCTGGAGCTGGGGTAGAAGTGAAATTCTCAGTGTCAACCAATGGACCTAGATGGGAGAGTTGGCTGGTAGGTGTTCAGTGTGTATTCCTGTCTAAGAATGGAAGATGCTGAGCACTCCTCTTTTATTTCCAGGTTGCCTACATGTTGGTTTTGATGCCATATTGGTGCCTAGCCCAGGCTTCCCAGGTGGTGCTAATGGTAAAGAACATGCCTGCCAGTGTAAGAGACGTAAGAGACTCAGGTGGGATTCCTGGGTTGGGAAGATCCCCTGGAGAAGGGAACGGCAACCCACTCCAGTATTCTTGCCTGGAGAATCTCTTAAACAGAAGCACCTGTGGGCTACGGTCCATAGGGTCACAAAGAGTCAGACTTGACTGAAGCAGCTTAGCATGCATGTATGGCGCCTAGCCCACCTCCCATTAGGTCCTCCTTGTTATTACTGTTGCCCCTGCTAACCAACCACAAGCACATGTCAGTCACCAAGTCCTGACTGTATGATAGATAATCATAGTCCCAGAAGATAAGATTGCCCCAGAGAAATGCCCACCGGACACTGGTAGATGGCCACTCCTTCTTGTGCTAGACCAAGCAGCATAAACCTGCAACGTTTTCCCTCTTAAAAAATGATCATGTGTATGTATCTTATTTGACTCCAGTAAGAAAGTGACTTGTATTACCTGTTTGCCAAAACAATAGTATCAATGATTATATTATCAAAGGGTGGAAGGTGAAGGGCAGAAAAAAAATAAGAATATTGGGACTCAAAATTCCTACACAAAATGACCACCATAAGGTGAGTTTTGAAGCGCTCTTAAGCCAGCATTGTAGGGGTATTTCTTGAAATATAATGCCTTTCTACAAGCTATTCGATTGCTTTATATTTCTGTATAAAATGTAATGCTTCATAAGAAGATGTTTTGCAATTTTTAAATGGGTCTTAAAGTAAAGACATATGGCTATACAGAATGCAGCTAGGCAGTGAAATGGTAAATGTAAAAAAATGTAGAATTAGCTCAAAAGTCTCTGAAGCTTTGCAAGAATCTGATGTAATGAACCAAAATGACCTTCATTTTCTATCATTTCCCCCATGATGCTAGTGCTTCAGATCTATGTGTAAATGTTACATGGGCTCTGTCATTAGGTAGATATTTGCTCATAGATGATAAAAAAGGTATATTTTCCTCCCAAATTTACTTTGATTCAGTTGCAACCATGGTCAATGAGGAACAGTCCTTGGAGATGGGTGTTGTCAAGCGCTCTTAGGAATCTGACATCTTATTATATGGAAGAAATTGCTAACAGTCTTGTAAGTACAGATTCAAAAGGGAAAATATGAAAGGCCATTTCTTAGCCTAAAGCATTTGTTAGTAAAACTCACAAACTCTTAGGGCTTAGAAAGTTTCATACTCCATTTTCTAGTTTTCTCCAGTATTAGTTTTCAAGACGTCTTTCAGACATTTAGCTCATACACACAAATACTGAAGCGCAAAGCATGCAAGTTTGTCATCCACTATTCCCCATGCCTATGATGGTGTGTCCACTCTGATTTTATCATGTGGAAGTGGCCTTGTATTCCACATAAAGATACAATGCAGCAATAACTCCATGTTTTCTCTTTGCTCCCTTGTGTCAGTAATCAATTTTATGAAAGGCAGTGGTCAGACCTAGTTTTTTCCTTCTTCCTTAATGTGTCCAAAATAGTGCTTATGTTGATGCTTTCAAATTGTGGTACTGGAGAAGACTCTTGAGAGTCCCTTGGATTGCAAGGAGATCAAACCAGTCAATCCTAAAGGAAATCAACCCTGAATATTCATTGGAAGGACTGATGCTGAAGCTAAAGCTCCAAAACTTCGGCTACCTGATCAAAGAGCTGACTCATTGGAAAAGACCCTGATGCTGGGAAAGATTGAGGGCAGGAGGAGAAGAGGATGAGAGAGGATGATCACTGACTCAATGGACATGCGTTTGAGCAATCACTGGGAGATAGTGAAGGACAGGGAAGCCTGGCGTGCTTCAGTCCATGGGGTCACAAAGAGTCAGACACAACTTATCAACTGGACAACAGCAAATTTAACCTGAACTGTTTCACCTATATCTTGGGCATCAAGGAAGACCACAGTCTGCCTTTGGTATCCACAGTTTCATCATCTGTGGATTAAAACAGGTGACAATGGTCCCAGAAACTGAACACTTTTAAATGTCATCTGTAATCTGTGAACAGGTACAGAAATAGGAGAATAGGAAGACACAGCGTAGAAGTGGAGCTGCTAGTTCTCTGCTTTTTTTAATGTGAAAAGGACATCAGCTTGATCTCAAACTATACTAACTCTACTATGCAGATTTATATGGGCATGTCTGAAGGCCATTTGAATGGACCCATGAGCCTTGTATTGTCAAAACAGACCAGAGGTCTCTTAGGGCTGACATCATTCTAAGCAAAGACAGTTTGAACAAAGGATTTTGCCTGGAATAAATGGTTCATAAAGAAGTTCAAGGTCATTCTGAATAGTGCCCATGTCTGCCACTCACCCTGTCTATGGCCTCACTACCACACTCTCACCCGACCCTAGGGGGAAGGGAATGGAGGATAAAACGTGAAAGAGTTGTTTCAGCCCAAACATCATGAAATGTGGACTTGGTGGCTGCCATGACAGAACTGCACAGGAGCTGGGCATTTTCACATCACATGTTACTCTCAAGCATGGTGCAGACTCAGCCACCTGGGACCTGCTGAATTAGCTTTCCTCTTAGATGGAAGAGTAGTCCCCCATGCCACTCTTTAGTGGGTGTTAGCAGAACCACAGAGGACCTGGGGCAGCTTCATGATGGTTTCATGACCAGCAGCAACAGGACACATCAGAGGAGGAGAGGAGGAAGGTAATGGGTCCTCATAGCAACACAGAGGATGCATCTGCAAACATCTGAGACTTCTTAAGTGATGCACAGGAGTACTGGGTGGGGAGGAATTTGAAACAGATGGGAGTCTCAGAAGAGTTCGTGGAGCAGAAATATTCTACTAGTGTTAGGACTACCATGACTTAATCACTGTGTTAGTGTGGGCTGGGAAAATCTTGGTACATTTTAATTGGGAAGCATTTTAATTGGCATGGTTCAGTTTCCCTAAGGTCCAGCTGGGACAACCACTAGCAATGACTGTAAATGATTCACAAAGATTGGGAGAAGTGCAAAGTGATCGAAAGAAGCAATTGAAAGTCCATTCTCACAAAAGGAGAGCCAGGACAGTGTGGCCTAATATGGATCCATCAGCATGTCATGCTGGGAAACAAACAAACAAACTGAATATCTCACCAGAAATCAATGTCTAAGCAGCCATAAAAGCACAAGGTTTTGGGTGAAAAACAGCAGGCCTTTGTAGAGAATCGATATCATCAAAGTACTCTATTTTCTTTCTGTGACAGAGTGATAGAGAAATTGAAACTCAGTGTATTTTGATTTAGCTAAGGCTTTGATTTTTCTTGATGAGAATTTCTCTTCAACAAGGAGGACCATTCTAACAGATATTTTTAGAAGCCCTAGTGCATATGCTAGGTAACAGGTATATATTCTGGTAACCAGTCACCACTCTTGTGGCGGCAGAGAGCTACATGGGCAGGTAACTAAAAATCAAGGTAAACAGGCTTTAATTCAATTATGTGCGAAGTACTATAGTAGCACGAATCTATTTTTTAACCTTTGATTTTATATTGGGATATAGCTGATTAACAATGTTGTGATAGTTTCAGGTGGACAGCAAAGGGATTCAGCCTTACATTCTCCCCCAAACTTGCCCCCCAAGCAGGCTGCTATGTAACACTGAGTTCTCCGTACAGTAGCACAAATCTAGGTTTCTAGAACTTTCTGAGATGGTCTAGGAAAGTGCCTTCAAATAAGGAAAAGTTTGAATAATTGTTAGCAGTTTGATCAGAGAGCAAGAGATAAGGACTTGAAAGTTAGGAGAGAAAGTAAGCAAGTTAAATTTGGTAAACCAGGCAGTCTGTTGACTAGTAAAAAGAATTGCCCACAAATAGCTTCTCAACCCAAACTTGTTAAAACTGACCCAAGAAGTAGACAATGAAAAAGAATCCAAGTGTCTCTGTGAACTTGGGACCAAATATGTTAGCCCTGAATGTATTATTTATCTGGACAAAAAGAACATTGCTTTGTAATGTTAACCTTATAAGAAATAGGAATATCAAATGTAAGAATCTTTAGTAAAAAGCAGGAATGTCAGAACATCTAAGGAACTGCTTTGATCAGTTTCCCTTCATGTTTATCCCTCTTCCATTTCCAAAGCAGAATATCAATATCACCACAATGTTTAAGACTTGAGCTTGGGTCCAGTCTACATAGGTTACATCTCTTGACAGCATTAAGCATGAGTCAGGTATCAAAGGATGCTGAGAAGACTGGTGGCTAAGATCCAAATCTGATAACAAAGAAAAACACGAAGAGAGAAAAGCACTAAGTTGCCAGCAGAAATGGGGGCCTGGACATCTCTTTCAGGCTTAGTAAGAAGTGGCTCATACAACACGGTAAATTAACTATAAAAAAGAAGAAAAGTAAGAGGTTGCTCAACCAGACCTGCCACACCTGCCATCGTCTTTGCCACGCCCACCACTTTCCCACTTTATAAATAAAAATGGGGGCAAGAGGAAGGAGCCCTCAGCATCTTTAAGAAGGCAATGTTAAAGGTGAATCAAGCTTTGCTTTGAAAGGACTGGAATGTTTGCACCCCACCCCTTCTCCCTGCTCCTAGTGGTACAGGGCTCCGGAGGATCTTCATAGAAGCAGAGATGTTGGCAAGAGAGGAAGAGCCTGGCATCTTTTGCCCTGGTTGGCTGCTTAAACAGTGGGCCTATTGATCTGGCCTGAGTCTATGAGACCAGATGAAAGATAGCAGGAAAGAACTTCTAGGCTTGGTGATGCAGGGTTGGTGATACAGCTGACTTATCCTCCTACTGTTTGGCTTTGAAAAATGTGTAAGTTTCCTTTGCACAGAGCCAGACTACCACTGCCCCATCTGATGCTTCATCAGGTAGGCAGGAGGATGCCAACAGTAAGAGGCCTCAAGCTGTCCACTGGGGTTGAGAACTGAGGAGGAGGGGTATGGGCAGTGTTGGGAGAAAAGAAAACTCACCTTTCTATCCAACCAAGTGGGGACTGTCACTTCAACAATTGCATAGGATTTCAATGGGGGCTTTGGGTGGAGCCAGCTATTCCTAAAATGTATTCCGAAGTCACCGTTAATGAAGTGCTTTCAACAGCAGCTGTGTCAACTGGAAAAAAGAGCACAACCAAAAGTTGAGAGTTGTTTCACTCGACGGACAAAACTGCAAACTTCGGCCCGGGACACAATGTCTCAGAGAGCGCTGAGGGACTGCTTCTAAGAGGAGCCTGCATATGTAGGAGCTTTTGCAACAAAGATGGGGGAGTCAGAGCATCAGAAGATTACTGTTAGTTAAAAGGAAACCAGATATCTCAGGTTAATGAATTTAGTACTTTTCTAGGTAAGGGAAGAAGAAAGAGTCTGGGCTCACTGGAATCATTCCTTTGATTGTACCTTCGCTCTCTAGAGCCAGTATCCTGCTTTTCTCCATCCTGAGTCCCCTCAGGGTACACAGTTTGGGGCAGCCACAATACCTTGATG
>NW_011494771.1:127645-130279 GCF_000754665.1 Bison bison bison
TAGGGCCACAGGCTTCAGTAGTTGTGGCTCCTGGGCTATAGAACGCGGGCTCAATAGTTGTGACCCACAGGCTTAGTTGCTCCGAGGCATGTGGGGTCTTCCGGGACCAGGGATTGGACTGAACCTATGGGATCCACCAGGGATCTCCTGCGTTGGCAGGCAGATTCTTCACCACTGAGCCAGTAGGGGAGCCCTCAAGATTCTTAGTGTAATTACATCTATAAAGACCCTTTTCCCAAATAAAGTCACATTTGTAGTCACCAGGGCAAGGACATATCAGTTTTGGGGCCACCATTCAGCCCACAGTTTTAAATGAAAAAGATAAATATAAGAGTCAGATTAGATAAAGTCTCCAGGGAAACAAGATTAGAATTGTGTACTGATCAGGGAAGAAACTTGGATTCTTCTCAGGAAGTCACCTGTTATCTGGTCCTGAATCTTCATCTTAGAGATGATCCTGTCTTTGGAGATCAGGCTTCGGGTGAGGATTTGGCCTGAAAATCTTGATCCAGTAGTAAACCCTCCAGGTATTTTCTTCTCTTCAGTGATTTGAGGTTATCATGTTTCCTGGAGGATCAAAGCAACACATCTGTAAGTTAGAAACTTAGTTTTAAATCTTCTTAACTGTGGGGTTTGTGGCTTTGGACCTAAGAACATTCACTGGCTGGTAAAATGATATTCTTTAGGTAAATTATGCATGATGTTGTAATACTGCTCAAAAGAGACTGCTTCTGCATTCCTGTAGCTAATATGTTGCCAAAATGTCACTTAAACTGCATTCCTAAAGAAATGCATGAGATTATTTCATCATTAATAAGACAAACTGTATGAAGCATGCATATGAAAATTAAATTATAGAAAGAGTATATGGAACAATATTTGGGACTAGAATTCAGAAAATAAAATTTATACAACCCTTGGACTTCCCTGGTGGCACAGTGAACAGGAATCTCCCTGTCAATGCAGAGGACAGGGCATGGTTTCAATCCCTGGTCCAGGAAGATTCCACATGCGGAGCGCAACTCAACCCCTGTAACACAACTACCAAAGCCCTTGCTCTGCAATGAGAGAGGCCATTGTAACAAGAAGCCCAGGCACCGCAACGAAGACCCTGTGCAGCCAAAAATAAATGATTTTTTTAAAAAGCCTAGAATGAAGAAAATGACCCTAAATATTTGACAAGATGATGTTCTATCCCTTCCCCGGTGAATCGGAACATAGCTAAGCTCCCGCTGTGCCTGACGAGGACGGGGTACTTTACGTGGAACAGAAGGTGGGTGGGGCTTTCTGAGAAATGGAAGGGTAACGAGAGTTTCTGGGAAGCTTGTGCAGGGCAACCACACACTCAGACGGAGAGCTCTGTATTTACTAAATAACTCTTGTGGTGACAGGAGGCAAGAGGTGATGAGAATTTAAGTCCGAAACAATGAGGAAGCATTTCAGTTTGGCAGCATTTCATTACTTTGAGTCGAATTCTTTGACCTCTCTGGCTTACCAGCATACTCAGGTCACAAAGCTGTTAATTCTGTTATTTCAGGTACCCATACCACCCTGACCAGCTGGCACTAAATTAATTTAAAAAAAGAAAATAGGCATATTTCTGATAATAGCAACCCACTCTGTTTCTCCCTTTCTCATTCCTCTCCTGATTTTTTTCCTTTCCTCTTTCTTTCCTTTCTTTCTTTCTGTCTGTCTCTCTTTCAACGTTTAGAAGTACTTTCTATCCATTATTTCAATTCACCTTCAATAAACTCAGGTCAGTAGGGCAGATATTATTATTCCCAGACTGGCCAAGAGAGACTGGACTTCTGTCCAAAGTCTCAGAAATGGCTGTGGCAGTCTGCACAAGGACCAGGTGATCTAACTTTTGGCTGCTATTGAAAGTAGTAAAACGTAATGGGAAAACACAAACAAACCAAAGCAAATTGAAAACTGGGAGCCAAGAAACAGAGATTCTAGTTCTGGTTGAGGTACTAACTTGCTGTGTGACCCTGGGCAGGTCACAGCACCTCTCTGAGACTGCTATTTTGCATCTGCATTTTGAAGGAGCTGCAGCAGATAGACTGTTTCTTCTCTCTTGGTATAACCTCAACTAGGGGTTGAGGAGAGACTCAGCCTTTCTCTGTATTCTTTTCCCTTGTCTCACAGTACGCCTGAGATCCTAACCTTTCTGCAGGGCTCTAGAGATGCCTTCCTGGGTGGGTTTGATGGCAGCTGAACCCTGGGTTCCTGGTCACTCGTCCAGCAGCTGGCCTGTGCTTGTACCATTTTTTGCAACCTGGTGATTTTTCCTCTTAAATTTAGGCTTGGCATTTCTCACATGTGAAGTTTGAACTCCACAGGGTATTATTTTTAGACCGATCATTTCAGGAGAAGGCAAAAACCCTGCTCTCTTTGCGTGGATTTCATGAGTCCACAGGAGTATGGAAACAAAAAGCCCTAAAAGATAATTCCACTCTTGAGTGATTTAATAGTTTCTTGGCTCAGGAGGTACCTTATTTTGGTAAATTGGGAGGAAAAATTCCTTTTTTTTTGATAACAAAATTAATAATTCTTTCTTACAAAAAATCAGATCAGATCAGTCGCTCAGTCGTGTCCGACTCTTTGCGACCCCATGAATTGCAGCACGCCAGG
>NW_011494771.1:130379-132835 GCF_000754665.1 Bison bison bison
AGCACAACCAAAAGTTGAGAGTTGTTTCACTCGACGGACAAAACTGCAAACTTCGGCCCGGGACACAATGTCTCAGAGAGCGCTGAGGGACTGCTTCTAAGAGGAGCCTGCATATGTAGGAGCTTTTGCAACAAAGATGGGGGAGTCAGAGCATCAGAAGATTACTGTTAGTTAAAAGGAAACCAGATATCTCAGGTTAATGAATTTAGTACTTTTCTAGGTAAGGGAAGAAGAAAGAGTCTGGGCTCACTGGAATCATTCCTTTGATTGTACCTTCGCTCTCTAGAGCCAGTATCCTGCTTTTCTCCATCCTGAGTCCCCTCAGGGTACACAGTTTGGGGCAGCCACAATACCTTGATGGCTGAAACATCCTTTGTTTGGGGCTTCCCTCATAGCTCACTTGATAAAGAATCCACCTGCAACGCAGGAGACCCCAGTTCAATTCCTGGGTTGGGAAGATCCACTGGAGAAGGGATAGGCTACCCACTCCAGTATTCTTGGGCTTCCCTGGTGGCTCAACTGATAAAGAATCCACCGAAACATCCTTTGTTTACTGATCTGGCAGCAACATTCTCATTAACAACTATAACTCATGTATTAGATGTGTATGCTCCATATTTGTAAAGTACCTCTGATTTTCACAACAGCCCTTCATGGGACTTCAGTCATGCATTTTCCAGATGGGGAACCAGGCTGAAAAGTAGTCAGAAATGTGACCACTTCACACCAATAACAAAAGAATCAAGCTAGGATCTAAATCCTGGTCAAGGCTCTCTGACTTCAAAGCCCATGTTTTTCTTGTAAGCTTCTGATTGACTGTGTGAAGTAAGCAATGTTTTATCTGCATTTAACGGATGAAGGAATGGGGGCTAATAAAACGATGAGAGTTGGGAATGGCGAGGACTAAGGCTTGAGAAACTTTACTAAGCCAAATTCCCAGAATGTCTCATCTCTCCTGCCTATCCAAGTCATGCCAAGAACAATTTTATTCTTTCCAATTAATATCGAACTGGGTGCTAAATAAATGCTCAATATTGACTCAGTGACTCACTGACTGGCTGTACTACCAAGGGAGAATGAGAATTCTTTTCTGGAGGCTTATGGAAAAGAACAGATGAGGATCTTTCTGGTTTACTGTTTGATTTGGGAGATGACAAAATGATCTCTTGTGTCCCTTCTTCAGCCCCCAGACTTGATGATTCAGAACCATTTCAGGGAAGCATGATTCCTTTTTAGCCGATTTCTTTAATTAGCATTTCTGCAAGCCTTCTGTGTATCACCCCCAAATTATGACTTTTTACCAGGGAGCTTCAGACTACAAAGTTCCTTCAGAAACTTTATAGATTTTTTTTAATTAAATCTTTACAGAATTTTTTTGGGGGTTCACACACATAAAAACAAGCAGTGAAATACCATTTGTCTTCTCTTTTTCATTTTTACCAAGCACTAAAATGGAAAGAAAAATATTTTATGAACGTAATAAGCTTTCCTGGGGCTCTTGCTAAGGGATTTATTTATCTATTGCTTCAGAGAAAAAGCACATTCCTTCTAATATATTTGACTGCTCATTCCAAAGCCAGATCTGGGGCTTTTATTTTACCTTCACCAAGAACTTGAGAGAAATGTACATTTCATGAATCTCTGTGTCTCCTGGCTGCTAGGAATTTCTTCTCCCCAGGCAAAGAGGTAGCAGACATTTTCCTCTGCCTGGTGTCCAGATGGATAGGAACCACAGTCTGGCGCTTTGACTCAGAGTGACTATGTTCATTCTCAGGACCATGGAATTAGAGGCTCCTTGCTGAGTCCTGGATGCCAGATTCAGAGGTAAAAGCCTTTGAGACATACTTTAGGAGCTTTTGGAGAGAGGCTACCCAATTCTGTTTTTCTAATTCAAGTCCAAGACTTTACCACTCAACCTGTTTTCTGCCAGATCTGGAGTCCCACGTGGTGTTGTTTCCTGTGGCTGCCATCACAAGTTACCACAGGCTGCATGATTTAAAACAACAGAAATATATTCCATCATGGTTCTGGAGGCCAGAACTCCAGAATCAAGGGGTCAGCAGGCCAGCATCCCTCCAAAGCCTCTACGGAAAAGTCCCTCCTTGCTTCTTCCAGCTTCTTTGGTCCCCGGTGTTCCTTCCTTGGGACAGCATCCCTCTAATGTCTTTTTCTGTCTTCACATGGCCTCCTCTTACCCTCGGTGTCCTCTCCCCCGCTGTCTCTTCTAAGGACGCTTGCTGTTGCATTTAGGACCTGCCTGGGTAGCCTAGGAAGAGCTCATCTCAAGGTTCTTTTTAATTATTTATCTATTTTTGGCTGTTCTGGGTCTTCATTGCTGTGTGAGCTTTCTCTAGTTGCGGCGAGTGAGGGACTTTCTCTAGTTGCGGCGCTCAGGCTTCTCATTGCGGTGGCTTCTCTTGTTGCAGAGCACGGGCTTTAGGGCCACAGGCTTCAGT
>NW_011494771.1:132935-141625 GCF_000754665.1 Bison bison bison
AGATCAGTCGCTCAGTCGTGTCCGACTCTTTGCGACCCCATGAATTGCAGCACGCCAGGCCTCCCTGTCCAACACCAACTCCTGGAGTTCACTGAGACTCACGTCCATCAAGAAAAATAGGAAATACAGAAAAGCACAAGGAACAAAATGGAAAAATATGTAACACCACCTTCTGGAGATAACCAGACTTGAGTCATTGATATGTATCCTTTCTTCCTTTTTGATGTATATGCACATATATATTACTCTTTGAGAAAACTGAAGACATGCTATATATATTATTTTATAATACTTTTGTTTTAAAATTATGTCAACTTTTTTAAATTACTGCATAATATTTAGTACATGGATAAATTGAATAAATTCAGTACATACTTTAATGCTCAAAGACATTATTTTTGAAGAATGGCAAACATTAATAGCAAACATTAATATCTAAAAATATTTTCTACTCTCTCCCAATGACCATATGCAGAGACTATACTTTTGAATTCAACAAATCCTGTGTCTTATTCTTCCCTTTTAGGTCTATGGAAACTTATATTTCCCAGTTCCCCTTGGGATTAGATGAGGCCATGGAGCTAGTTCTGGACAGAAATGTGAGTGAAAGTGAAGTTTGTTACCTCTAAATGATATATACAGGAAAAAAAAAAAAGCACACCTTTAAGATTTTCCCATCTTTGTTTTCTGGCCATGAAGACCATGGAGACCTTGTTTTGGGATGGTGAAGACGCAAGAGGAAGCATCCTCGATCCCTGAGTCACAGCACAGAGGGATTACTTGGGGAGATACCCAACGTATAGATGATCCTGGATGAAAGAGAAATAAACTAATAGGGGTTAATCTTCCAGATCTTGGATTGTTTGTTTCTAAGCAAAGGGCTAGTCTACCCTCACTGACATCAATCCTATGTAGAAATGATCTAAGATGATTCTTCTCTGACGTTCTTTCTTCTCTGATGTTCTTAAGGTAGAGCAATTTACCGATTATCATTCAGTGCTTTAACTGAGAATTTTATGTGTACACAGAGTATCAGCACTTAAAGTGACATAAAATGGAAAGAGACATAATCCTACTCCCCTACACATAGTCAAATGAGGATGGCATAGATTGCAAAAATTAAAACTATGAAAGTACTCTAGTTGAGGGTGTACAATGTCTTAACAGAATCACAGAAAATAGGATAACTTTGGGGAAGGGTCCCAAGAATTTCAAACCTTGGTTTGGAGGTGACCAGGCGTACGTGCTGGGGGAAGATCTTTTTAGGCAGAGGGACAGGTGTAAGTCCCAGGGATGCCTGTGAAATGGCATGACATGTTTAGAAACCCAATATGCCCATCAAGAGGGGGCGGAGGACAATGAAATATTATGTTATATTATTTATATGTTATATAATATATCATAATTACATAGGCTACTCACTCTAGTATTCTTGGGCTTCCCTTGTGGCTCAGCTGGTAAAGAATCTGCCTGCAATTTGAGAGACCTGGGTTTGATTCCTGGTTTGAGAAGATCCCCTGGAGAAGGGAAAGGCTGCCCACTCTAGTATTCTGGCGGAGAATTCCATGGACTGTGTAATGTAGTCCATGGAGTTACAAAGAGTCGAACACGACTGAGTGACTTTCACTTTCATTATTTGTATTAAATATAAATTATTTTTTATACTATGAATAGTATATTATTTCCAATAATAGGAAGCTCTCTATTTTTCAAGATTTGATAATCCTATTGTCAGATGGGTCTAATCGGTAGAAAAATCTTTCTTCTACGAATGAAAATGTTCTATGTTCTAATTTTTCATGACTTGGTCCTCATTTTCTCTCTGGAAATGTGGAAATGAAAACTAAACTCTTTTTGTTTGACAGTTCTTCAAGAACGTAAGACACTTCTTGTGTCTTCCTGAATTCTTTATTGTTTCTTTTCTTTTTCAAATGTGAGTGCCAATCTTTTTTTTTGAAGGCAATGTGAAAAATCTTGCACAAAATCTAGTGTGCAGCAGTTACTCAATGCATGTTTGATGGATGAGTGTGCAGATCAATTCAGAGGTTGCCAGCAGCCTTTCTGCTCAGGAAAAAATTATGATGGTAAATAATTTACAATACTTATTTGTTAGCATTTATCAAACACCTAAATTTTGGCCAGGCAACTTACCAAGTTCTCTATCAGTGCACTTGATCTTCACAACAACTCTATGATGTGGCTACTAATATGGTAATTTAGAGATGAGGGTTAAGAGGTTTAAGGGATGAAGTGCCTTTCTCAGCCACATAGAGAAGAAGTGGTGAGTCAGGATTCAAACTCATGCCTGTTCATCTTCAGAGCCTGATTTTACTGCTTTCAAAGTGTTTTAGACTCTCATCTGACTCCTTTGCCAATGCTGTCAAGTGGGAGTTTCTCCTTGTCTTAGGGCATCTCACCTCATTTTACACGGGCGTGTAGAGAGTCAGAGGACCTAAGACACCAGCTCAAGGTCACACAGCCTGCTCGGTGTGGCACAAGGGTTTGTCTGCTTTCAAAATTCAGGACCGCGTGACCCTTCCACGTTAGCCTGTGGAGAGGATGATTTCGGTTCGGTGCAGTCGCTTAGTTGTGTACAACTGTTTGCAACTCTGTGGACTGCAGCATGCCAGGCTTCCCTGTCCATCACCAACTCCCGGAGCTTGCTCAGACTTATGTCCATTGAGCTGGTGATGCCATCCAACCATCTCATCCTCTGTCGTCCCCTTCTCCTCCTGCCCTCAATCTTTCTCAGCATCAGGGTCTTTTCCAATGAGTTAGCTCTTCGCATCAGGTGGCCAAAGTATTGGAGTTTCAGCTTCAGTATCAGTCCTTCCAAAGAGTATTTAGGACTGATTTCCTTTAGGATTGGCTTGTTTGATCTCCTTGCAGCCCAAGAGACTCTCAATACTCTTCTCCAACACCATAGTTCAAAAGCATCTAATCTTGGACACTCAGCTTTCTTTATGGTACAATTCTCACATCCATACATGAATACTGGAAAAACCAAAGCTTTGACTAGAAGGACCTTTGTTGTCAAAGTAACGTCTCTGCTTTTAAATATGTTGTCTAGGTTAGTCATAGCTTTTCTTCCAAGGAGCAAGTAAGTGTCTTAATTTCGTGGTGGCAGTCACCATCTACAGAGATTTTGGAGCCCAAGAAAATAAAATCTCTCACTGTTTCCATTGTTTCCCCATTTATTTGCCATGAAGTGATGGGATGCAATGATCTTAGTTTTTTGAATGATGAATTTTTAGCCAGCTTTTTGGTAGCTCAGCTGGTAAAGAATCAGTCTGCAATGCAGGAGACCCCAGTTTGATCCCTGGGTTGGGAAGATCCCCTGGAGAAGGGAACAGCTACCCACTCCAGTATTCTGGCCTGGAGAATTCAAAGGACTGTATAGTCCATGGGGTCACAAAGAGTTGGACATGACTGAGCCACTTTCACTTTCACCAATGAGACTAAGAGAATGATTTAGGTAGTGATATTGTCAGAATTTTTCTGATAAAGAGACAGAACTCCAATTCAACGTGTGCCTTACCAACTTCTCTCCCCTTTTATTATTGCACTCAGATCAATCTCCAGTGAATGAATTTTTTAAAAAATGGAGTGTAGCTGCTTAACGTCATTTAAATGGCTTGCCAATATCTGTAGTGATGGTTGGGCTGAGGACCACTTTTCCCGATTGCTTTTATTTATTTTTTTAAATTTAATTTTATTTTTAAACTTTACAATATTGTATTGGTTTTGCCAAATATCAAAATGAATCTGCCACAGGTATACATGTGTTCCCCATCCTGAACGCTCCTCCCTCCTCCCTCCCCATACCATCCCTCTGGGTCATCCCAGTGCACCAGCCCCAAGCATCCAGTATCATGCATCGAACATCTCCACGTGGCCCCTGTCATGTGAAGGCAGAAGCATTTCTCCCTAATTGGATGAGATGAAGCGCAGCAGAAAGCACCCCTAAATGTTAGGTGGGAGACTTGAGATTCAGTCCTTGAATGGTTTTCGTTGGGACCTGTGACCTTTCCACTTCTGGCTTTGGTTTTTTCATCTATAAAGTGAAATAGTAGGAAATTCAGTAGTGGGATTGCTTTATTGGAGTGACCATATTTTTCCTACTCTACATGTGACACAGACTGTGCTAAACTCTTTATATGTAGCCTCCATGATAGCTCGAGGGAATGGTTATCATTCCTAACTCCATTTTATAGACGAAGCATGTGGGGATTGGAGTGCGTGTGAAGTCGCTTCAGTAATGTCCGACTCTGTGTGACCCTATGATCTGTATCCCACCAGGCTCCTCTGTGCATGGGATTCCGCAGGCAAGAATACTGGAGTGGGTTGCCATTTCCTACTCCAGGGGATTTTCCCGATCCAGGGATCAAACCCGCATGTCTTACGTCTCCTGCATTTGCAGACTGATTGTTACCACTAGCACCACCTGGGAAGCCTGAGACTGAAGTAGCTAAATATTAATAATTCTCCCAAAGCCACGTAGGTAGTTGTCTGGATGAAATGCATCATGTTTTCAGTGGTCCCGTTGAGTTGTGGTTGAAGTAGACATGGCAGGCGAGATTCCAACTGCTGAAGTTCCAGCCTCCACACTCAGTCAAGTCCAATAACCTCCTTAAGCCTCAGTCCTTCACCTGGAAAATGGGGTCAGTAAAAACCCCAATAAAAACCCTATGAGGGTTGCTTTTCCAATTAAAGGAGGAAATAGAGGCCCAATTCTTAAGTACCATGCTTAACACACATTAAGTAACCAAAAGGGCTTCCCAGGCGGTGCAGTAGTATAGAATCCACCTGTCAGAGCAGGAGACACATGTTCAATTCCTGGGTGGGGAAGATCCCCTGGAGAAGAAAATGGCAACTCACTCCAGTATAGTTGGCTGGAAAATCCCATGGACAGAGAAGCCTAGTGGGCTACAGTCCGTGGGCTCTCACAGAGTCGGACATGACTGAGCAAATGAGCATGCACGCAAGTAGTCAAAAACATTAGCTGATATAATTAAAGTGTTCTAGAGCAGTGGTTATGTGGTTACTAACTCTTCTTTGTTTTGTCATGAATCTAATAACAGATGTCCAGAGGGAAATAGAGATCTGAAAAAACAGCCTTATATAACCATTATGGACTCCAGTATAGCTGCAGGTAACCAAGGGTTAATAAATCCAAAGATAATATTTCCTGGGAAAGAATCTCTCAGAGGAGAGATTTTAGAATGGATGCTTCTCTAAATGTTTCTCTTCCTTCCTTGAAGGCAATGGCCTAAAACAAAAACAAAATCCAGAAAAAATGGAAGCACAACAAATAGCACTCATTTCATCCCTCAGGGGCCAGAAGTCTCCTTTGCTGCCTGGAGCTCAGTGAAATTCTCCGGTGCTTGTGTGCTGACATGTTCAGCAGACATTCCTGCCTCTTCCGCCTCAGCTCCTTCAGCATAATTATCCCTGTATTTATTTCTTCCCCATAAAAATGCACACAGCCTGTCAGTGTCGAGCAAGCCATGCCGTACTTTGCTCCTGGGGTTTTCTGCACAGATATTTTTTCCTTTTGTGGAAAAACAGCAAATGACATGAAATTTTACGTGGACACACAAATCTACTTTTGGAGGGTGGTGATGGGGGTGGAGTAGGGATGGAGGGTGAGAAAGAAATACTGTCATTTCAGCTCTAAGCATAGATGCGGGACATGGCCAAGTTCAATAAGTAGTGGTCAATTGCTGTACGCCTGAAGCTAACACAACATTGTTAATCAACTCTGCTCCAATGTAAAATTAAAAAAAATAAAAATAAGTAATGTTGAAATGTATGAATTTAGTATAATAGGCATCTACCCTCAATGATTCTTTGATTATTCATTTATTCATTCCTTGTCTATCGAGCATCTATTATGTGTCATCACTATGCTATGCATTGGAGGCTTAACTTTGAACGATACATAAAGGGTCTCAGCTGACATGAAGCAAATAGTCTAGTGTATATTTATCAGTTAAATAGTCTGGATTCAATAGAGTCAGTTTTCCTTAGCAAAGTATAAGGCAGGAGGGAAATAATATCATGATGGTGACTGGTTTCATCCATTCAGTTATCCATTCACTCAGCCACAAACATTTACTGACAACCTACTCTGTGTTATGTTTGGAACTGTGCCAGGCACAGGGGTTACTGTAGTGCAGGGTTTCTGTTCCCTATCACTAGAGAAAATGCTGGTGACTCTTTGTTGTGGGCGGCAGTTCTGAGCATTGGGGAATGTTTAGCAGCATCCCTGGTGTCTACCCACTGGATGCCAGCAACACTCCTGATTGTCACAACCAAATATTTAAATACTACTGAATAATCCCCAAGAAGCAAAACTGTCCCCCTGTTGTTAAGTCCCCTAGTTAAGGCTCTAATGAACAAGAGCTTGCCTCTCCCATTGATATCAAATAAAAGTCATTTTAGTAACATTAATAACCACAACAAAAATCACAATGTATGGAATATCTCCTTTCTGTCAGGTTTTGTACCAGCTATGTCATCTCATTTAGTACAACAATCCTATGATGTGAGCAAATATTTATTTATGGATTTCTAAAGATTTATCATGAATATTCATAACCATTTCTTCACATGTGAATTGCAAACGTCTAAAAGCAAGAATCCATGTTTAAAGATGAGAATTATGGAACTTATTGTATTCTAAGAGATGGTAGAAGCTAAAAGCAGAAAGACTGTATTTTAAAGAAATATTAGGTTATCCAATAGATTAAAAATGCCCAAGCAAAAATGTCTCACATGAAAATATATAGGTAGCTAAACTTTTCCTTTCTTGGTGCTTTTAGTTTATTTTAGCTAAACTCTTTGCATATTTCTTTTTAATTTTTTAGGGCATATATATTAATTTTTGTGTTTATAGTCTAGTTAAATCAAGCCTTATATTCTATCCTTCCTATTGCTAATAAAATGAGTAAAACAAGATACTTTCTGGGTAATAATTGAATTTCAAAGTAGAAAATTACCTAAGCTGCATCAAATTCAAACCATCAATTTATTGATGAAGAATTCAAAGCTAAGTCAAGGAAACTGAATTACTTTACATAGGGACTCTCCAAACTATAGTCTGGGAATCAAATTTTACTTGTTACTTGTTTTTGCAAATGAGTTTTTATTGAGACACAACCACACTTACTCATAATGCCCATGACTGCTTTCAAGCTATAACAACAGAGTAGGTTAGTTACCACAAAGACTGTATGTCACTCAGAGCCTAAAATATTTATTATCTGGTCTTCTACAGAAAATATACATCAACTCCTACCCTAGGTCCAACCACCAACAGGACTAGAGTCAATGTGTCTCTTACGGGGCAGCAGTGTGGTGTAGTGGAAAACCCCTGGGTTCTAGAATCAGACCAGGATTTGAATCCTGTCTATCTTTCACAACTGTGTGGCCTTGAACATGTAACTTGATCCCTCTTAATCTTGTTTTCCAGTGGAATAAAACTTGGATAAATACTCTGGTAATTGCATTATGTGGTTTATGAATCTTTCATACTCATACTCAAAATAGATGATATTAAAATGCAGTGCCCTTTCTGCTTAATAAGTGTGACTTTTGCTCATTTATTCAATAAATATTTATAAAAAGCCAGGCACCTTGGTAGGGACTGAGGGCACTGGATGAGTAAAGGCGGAGACCTCTGAACTCAGTAAATTTCAGCGGAGCAGAGAGCAGGTAGGCGAGACCCTTCACCCAGACCCTGCTCAAGCATGGTTTCCTGTTGAAGAGGATACTGACGCCCGAATCCTCAAGAACAGTAGGGATGAGCAAGGCAGAAGAGGATGGGGGTGAGGTAAGGAATGTTCCAGACAAAGGGAAGAACAAGAGTAAAGGACTTAAAATCAGCAAGATGTGGTAGACAGGAAGAACTAAACAAGTTTAGTAGCATTTGAGTGGGACTTCAACCTTGGGAGAAAGTGGGGAGATAGATGAAGTGAACAAGATCCATGTCCCCAAAAGCCACGGTAGTAGACATTGTTAGCTGCCTCCCCAACAGCTATGGCCCCTTCCTTACCAACAGAATCATGATTTTGGACAAGAGGCAATATGCCCACCTGAGAGGTCCCAGGTGAGCTGGTGCCTGGGATCTGGCCAATGAGAGGCAATGATGAATCCTGAGGTCTTTCAGAACAAACTCTTCCAGCTTAAGAAGTGACGAGAAAGCCCTTTACCTCCCCTTTCCTTTTTCTGCTTTAGATGCAAGGTAAGTCAGATTATCTGTTGTGCTTTTGACAATAACAAAAGCTGACAGGCTGGAAATGGAGGAGTGAAGTGTGTGAAGACACAGTTCCAGAGATGTTTGGTTGGATCTGGGCTATCATCTAGGACCAGGCCTGGGTCTGCATACTTAGGAACTTCTGATACAGAAACTGGGGAAAGACCAAAAGGGGTTAAGTGCAGGGGTAAAATGAAATCTAAGGGTAAAGCCATGAGATTAAAAGGTGCTCGCTCCTTGGAAGAAAAGCTATGATAAACCTAGACAGCATATTAAAAAGCAGAGACATCACTTTGCTGACAAAAGTCTGTCTAGTCAAAGCTATGGTTTTTCCAGTAGTCATGTATGGATGTGAGAGTTGGACTATAAAGAAAGCTGAGCACTGAAGAATTGATGCTTTTGAACTGTGGTGTTGGATAAGATTCTTGAGAGT
>NW_011494771.1:141725-157296 GCF_000754665.1 Bison bison bison
GTTGGACTATAAAGAAAGCTGAGCACTGAAGAATTGATGCTTTTGAACTGTGGTGTTGGATAAGATTCTTGAGAGTCCCTTGGACTGCAAGGAGATCCAACCAGTCGATCCTAAAGGAAATCAGTCCTGAATATTCACTGGAAGGACTGATGCTAAAGCTGAAACTCCAATACTTTGGCTATCTGATGCAAACAGCTGACTCATTGGAAAAGACCCTGATGCTGGAAAAGATTGAAGGCAAGAGGAGAAGGGGACGATGGAGGATGAGATGGTTGCATGGCATCACTGACTCAATGGACATGAGTTTGAGAAAACTCAGGGAGATAGTGAAGGACACGGAAGCCTACAGTGCTGCAGTCCATGGGGTAACAAAGAATCAGACATGACCGAGCGACTGAACAACAAGTGTAAGGTGAATGCTGCAAACGCTTTACTACCCAACATCCTCTCAACCGTCAGCAACTGAGCTCCAGATGGATTAGATGGTCCTTTGGGAGAAGTCGCTAGCTTTTGGGGGAGCCCTTGGTGTCTTCAGCTGTAAAATGCAAGTGATAATAGACTCATTTGAAGAACCATCTGTGAGGATTCAATAGTGTACAGATTGGGAGTACAAGTATAGGACCTAGTATGCATCACTAGAGAGTCCTCAGAATGGTAGGGGAATACTCTTATTGCTGTATTATTGTTGTAAACTCAAGTTTCTTGAACAATTTTTACATTATTAAAGAGTACCCCAGGCTGATGTGAGTCAGAATTTTTATGGGCATTGTGACGGGGGTTGAATGAAAAACTCTCCAAATCAGTTTTTTTCCCCCCAAACTACATGTTGTGATCCATGAGCATTGGGAGAAATTTTAATTTGGGGGAAAGCAGGAAAGAACAGAATGGGTTAGAATAGGTGGCATTAGAATGTATCACATGGTTAGGATAGTAATTATTTCATAGAAGTTTTATTTATATATTTATTTATATACATGTATTGGTTTGCAATTGTAAAAGGTATTTCTGATTGTGGATTGTTTTTTAAAAATTATGCTTTTTTTTTTTTTTCCTGGAAAAAAACTGCTCTAAGGTCCCTTGCAGCTCAAGATTCTGTGGTTGTTCTCAGAGGCTGTGGCTTGTTTCGGCATCATGTCTTCATGTTACACAACACTGGTACCCTGCTGACTCATGGTCATCAGGCCGTTCTCTGCTCCAGTGAGAGTTTTCTCTTCCTCACTGCCCTTTGTTTTCTACCTCAGCCCTGTTTTGTTTTTTAAAGGAGCCAAGGAAGTTGAGCATCTTATGGGTTGCCCACTAAATGAAATGGATACTGAACTAGAGTCTTAAGAGGTCTCCGGGGGGCCCTCCAGCTCAGTCCATGGAAGAGTGGACTCATAGCCTGGAAGGGAAATAGACCATGTCCTGGGAGCAGAATAACTTAGCAGGTTTTGTAGTCTCAGGATGGAAATTTCCACAGGTGTAATGAGTCCCTCTAATTCCCTGATCTAATTGTCATCTCTAGTGTTGACACCATGGAATGTGAAGGAGGATTTGGGCAGTAGATTTTTACTGGGAAAAACATCAGACAATTTTTATGTAACTTTTTTGTTGTTGAATGAAAGAACATGAATAAACAAAGAACATGCAAAATGCATCATATAGATATAGATAAACATGCAGTATATGTTCTATTTTTGGTAGTGTCCACAGCCAACAATAGATGATTGTCTGAAAGCTATAATTGGCACAGTCAGAGGAAGCCAGGATTAACAGTCAGAAAATTTAGAGTTCCTGCTTGGGTGACCTTGGGTGAGTCACTGACCTATTCTGAGCCTTGGTCAAAAAGAAAAGCTGCATTTTAGGGAATACCCCATGCCAGGCACATTACAGATATCACTGTAGACCTGAGAACAACCCTGAGAGGTAGTTGGATACTCTACGAGGCCAGCTTAGGGCCACATTGCTAGCCAGAGCCAGAATCTAGAGCTGAATGTAGTCTGCTTGCCTCAAAAGCCCACAGTCTTTCCATTTTATTTTTCTGTCTTCTTCCTCCTTCCCTCCCTCCCTCTCCCATTCCTTCCTTCCTTTCCTTTTTTAAATTGAAGTATAATTGAGGGTGGGAGGAGAATGGGGCAACAGAGGATGAGATGGTTGGATGGCATCACTGACTCAATGGACATGAGTTTAAGCAAACGCTGGGAGATGGTGAAGGACAGGGAAGCCTGGCATGCTGCAGTCCATGGGGTCACAAAGAGTCGGACACGACTTAGCAACTGAATAACAACAGCAACTGTCGATTTACAATATTATGTTAGTTTCATGTGTACTGCAATGTGATTGTTATATACATGTACATATAAAATAATCTAAAATATCTATGTATTTCAAATTATTTTCCATTATAAGTTATTCTCTTTTTATAATTGACATACAGTTGATGTACAATATTATGTTAGTTTCAGGAGGACTACTTGATGATTAGATATTTGCATATATTATGAACTGATCACCACGATAAATCTAGTAACCATCTGTCCACACACAAAGTTATTACAATATTATTGACCATATTCCTTATGCTGTTTATTACATCCTTATGGTTTTTTTTTTTTTTAACTAGAGGTTTGTACCTTTTAATGCCCATCAACCATTTTGCCCCCACAATATCCCTCCCCTTTGATGACCACATGTTTGCTGTCTGTACTGATGAGTCTGTTTTCATTTGTTTTGTCTGTGTTTTTAGATTCTACATATATGTGAAATCATACAGTATTTGTCTTCCACTGTTTGAATTATTTCACTTAGCTTAATGCTCTCTAGATCCACCCATGTAGTCACAAATGGCAATATTTCATTTTTTATGGCTGAGTAATTTTCCACTGGCCTTCCCTAGTGTCTCAGTGGTAAAGAATCCATCTGCCAATGCTGGAGATGTTAGTTCGATCCCTGGGTTGGGCAGATCCCCTGGAGGAGGAAATGGCAACCTAATCCAATATTCTTGCCTGGGAAATCCAATGGGTGGAAAAGCCTGGTAGGCTCTGGTCCATGGAGTCACAAACAGCCAAACACACCTTAATGACTGAGCACATACGCAATATTCCATTGTGTGTGTGTGTGTGTGTATCATATGTATATACCTCAACTTTATCCATTCATCTATAGATGGCACTTAGTTTCTTTCCATAGCTTGGCTATTGTCAATAATGCTGCACTGAACATAGGGGTGCATATGTCATGTTTTCTTTTTAAAATGGATATTGAAAATAAAAATGCTTACCAACTCCAAAGGTTTTTTTTAAGGTTGAAGCCAGCTAAAATAAATGTAGACATTTTGAAATCTGTTAGTTACTGTGATTATGAGCACTATTTATTTTATAATGGCCATTTTCTATGAGCATGAGCAAAACTATATATGCATATTGTTCTTTTATTACACATGTACATTTGTTGGACTCTGCTTATTCATCTCCAGCACTAGACTCTGAACATCTTGAAAGAAGGGCTCTTGGCCTATTTGGATGTATGTTGCTAATATCTGATACAACGTTAGGCAGAGAATTAAGTGCTCAATATTTGGTGGACTGCAATGAAAGTACAGAGAATCTTCAGTCTGTCATTGTGCAGAATATTCCTATATTTAGAGCCATGTTATCTCAGTAATTTGACTTTTATGAAATTACACAAAAATCTGGAAAAATATGTATCAATGTATTAACAAGAATTATGGGTGAATTAACTCCCCCCCATTCCATTTTCTCATTTTCTTTTATAAACATATTTTATCCATTCAGTTAAGATTTTGGGTTGTTCTGCTTATTTTCACTAGAAGGAGTAGCATTGATCCACTGGAAACCAGATACATTAATTACCACTAGTTTATTCATTTCCGAGGTTCTGAGACTTAAAGAGCAAGAACAGAAGAGCAAAGGAAAAGGCTTTAGACCTGATGCCCAAGCTGGGACAAGGAAGAGGAATTTCCTAGGCTGAACAGAGGTCTTTAGGAATTGTGGAATTTCAGATTTGTGAAGGGAGTTGAGCTTCACTATTTCCATGGCATTAGCTTCCAGAAATCCTTCCCAGAATCTCTCACAATGGCTGCATGTCTTCTGCTTCAGGATTTCCAGGGACAGGAACTCAGGCTATTGTGCAGGAAATCTCCTTCCATTATTGGTCAGAATGGATGTGACAACACCCCTGTGCTGCTGTGCTTACTCGCTCAGTCGTGTCTGACTCTTTGTGACCCCATGAACTGTAGCCCACCAGGCTCCTCTGTCCATGGAATTCTCCAGGCAAGAACACTGGAGTGGGTTGCCATGCCCTCCTCCAGGGGACCTCCCCAACCCAGGGATCAAACCCAGGTCTCCCACACTGCAGGTGGTTTCTTTACCAACTGAGCCACCAGGGAAGCCCAACAATGCCCCGTAAGTAGAGTTAAACATCTGCCTTTCCCACGTTTTGATCAGCAGGCACATTTGGGTCCTCCAGTGCCAAAGAGAAACACAAAAGATGATTTCCATTTCCCTGAGCTTCTTATCTACCCTCAGCTGCACACATCCTACTGTTAAGCTCTCTTCAGACGGGCTGGCTCTCTGCTCTCTAATGTCTCAGTTCCTGGTTTATGGACAGAGACTTTACAGGACTATGAAGGGCACGGGTTTGGGAAGCACGTGGATGTGAGTTCTAACCTGGACTAGTTCTCTCATGAGCAATGTGAAAACCAGTTAAAGCAATAGTAAGAGAGACACGATAACGATAAATGATGATAATGCTGAGAATAACAAGAGCTACAGTTTGGGGGTGTTTATTAGGCACCAGGCACTGAGCAATGGACTTTATTAGCAAGATCTCCTTTCATCCTCAGATACTGAGTTTTGATTTCTCCACTGTGCTGTGGAGACAGTGATAGTCATCCACATGGAGTTGTGGTATGATCTAAATAACAGAAGGCATGCAAAATACTGAGAATAGAGCCTGGCACACAATGAACACTTCATAAAGATATAATAATAATGATAACTACAGCACCCTCAAAGAGCAATGGAATCACAGCTCTTCCACCAATATGGCAGGGAGTTCATTGGTGCAAATGGGAGTCAAGTGCCTTTATATAGCAAGTGGGGCAGAGAGGTAAGAAGAGCATAGAGTTGTAATTCAAAATCAGGCTGAACTGCATATCCATTCTATCTGAAGCCAAGGATCTGAAGCTGAGTATTTTAACTTCTGATTGTATTTTGAATTTTTTTTTCCAGAATAACCTGCTGGTTTCTGATGTCTGTGTAGACAGGCTGCCCATATTTCTTCTTCCAGTGAAGTGAAGGGATTAAGAACATGAGCTCTGGAGTCAAATGACCTGAGTTCAAATTCTGTCTTCAGCACATACCAGCTGTTTTCTTAAAAAGTTTTCTCATTTATTTATTTTTTAAACTTTTAGGGAGAACTATAGCTGATTATGGAGAAGGCAATGGCAACCCACTCCAGTACTCTTGCCTGGAAAATCCTATGGACGGAGGAGCCTGGTGGGCTGCAGCCCATGGGGTCGTGAAGAGTCAGACACGACTGAGTGACTTCACTTTCACTTTTCACTTTCACGCATTGGAGAAGGAAATGGCAACCCACTCCAGTGTTCTTGCCTGGAGAATTCCAGGGACAGGGGAGCCTGGTGGGCTGCCATCTATGAGGTTGCACAGAGTCGGACACGACTGAAGTTAAGCAGCAGCGTAGCTGGTTAACAATATTGTGATAGCTTCAGGTGCACAGCAAAGCAGCTAAGCCATGTATCACATGCATCTGTTCTCCCCAAACTCCCCTCCCATCCAGGCCGCCACATAACACTGAGCAGTTCCCTGTGCTGTACAGTAGGTCCTTGTTGGTAATCCATTTTAAATAGAGCAGTGTGTACATGTCTGTCCCAAGCTCCCTAACTATCCCTTCCCTTTGATCCTTCCCCTCTGGTAACTGTAAGTTCATCCTCTAAGCCAGCTGTTTTATTTGGACAAGTTTCTTAACTCCTCTGTGTCTTTGTTTTCTCATCTGTAAAATGATGATAGCAAAAAATAGATACTTTCTTGAGTTGATTTGAGGATTTAATGAGTTCATAGGTATAAAATACCTAGGATAAGGCATAAAAAATTGGTATTTCTTTTAGTAAAATAAGGTATTTTAGTAAAATAAAGGAAAGATAGAATCAGAATTTCTCTTTCTGGTCTAACCAGGAAGAAGGCTGGTGTAAATAAGCCTCAGTGTAAAACACATGTGCTTATGCACGCGTGCACGTGCGTGCACACACACACACACACACACACACACACACTCATCCCTCCAGCCTCTGAGCTATAAAACAGCCACCTCATCTGAGATTTCATGCCCAAGACATTCTTGGCCTTGCTGTACTGCAGGGCCATTCTTTACAAAATTGCCTCTTGCTGCAGGAAATCAGGACGCAGCAATATTAAAATGCCTGCATGAGATAGAATAAAAAGTGGAGGTCAGAGGCAGAGCCCTAGCAAAATCCACAGGCTGATGCATAATCAAAGTACAGCCCTTTCATCATATTAAAGATGTTTCTATTCCCATTTTATAAACAGGCAAAGAGCTTGAATTAGAGCAGTGGGAATGTAAATGTATCTCCTAATACTATTCTGATCTTGGATATGTGTATATGTCTCTCTCTCTCTCTCTGTGTTTGTGATGCAGTTTTCTTAAAGTTATTTTCGAATATCTTTATAATATTGTTCAAGACAATTGACAGTGAAGGTATAGGAGATGTCTCAGGAATACGCAAACAAAGCCAAACTCAAATCAAGCAAACTGCTTCATTCATGGAGATAAAGCTAAATTGCTTGGCAAGGCAGGGAGTCAGAGAGGACAGAAAAGATCTAGAGGGAGCAGTGGGGGAATGATCAGTACATTTTCCTGATTATTTCTGCATTTGTCAAAAAGGAACTTCTCCCTCTCCTATTTTATATTCTTAGCTGTATACACAAAGCAATCAATGGCTTTATAAATAAAGTCTATTTTTGTTATGGGTATGAGACAGCTCAGGAAATGGAACAGAAAATCACTTTCCAGTCTAGTCTCAAAATCAATTGTTTCCAAATTATTTTTCTTGCAAAATTTCTATTTGTATCTTGGAATTTTCTTTCATTTACCACCACTCCTGTCTCTCTTTTTTTGCTTTGTTCAGTGAAAAGGCTGTATTTAACTCAACATTCAAAAAATGAAGTTCATGGCATCTGGTCCCATCACTTACTGGCAAATAAATGGGGAAAAAGTGGAAATAGTGACTGGTTTTATTTCCTTGGGCTCCAAAATCACTGTAGATGGTGACTACAGCCACAGAATGAAAAGACGCTATTTCCTTGGAGGGGCTTCCCAGGTGGTGCTAGTGGTAAAGAACCCACTGCCAATGCAGGGGACTTACTTAAGAGACACAGATTCGATCTCTGGGTCAGGGAGATCCTCCTGAGAAGGAAATGGCAACCCACTCCAGTATTCTTGCCTGAAGAATCCCATGGACAGAGAAACTTGGTGGGCTATGTCCATGGGGTCGCAAAGAATAGGACATGACTGAAGCGACTTAGCACACATGCATCTCCTTGGAAGAAAAGCTATGACAAACAAAGACAGAGTATTAGAAAGAAGAGACATCACTTTGCCAACAAAGGTCCAATAGTCAGAGCTATGTTTTTTCCAATAGTCATATATGGATGTGAGAGTTGGGCCATAAAGAAGGCTGAGCACTGAAGAACTGATTCTTTCAAATTGTGATGCTGGAGCAGACTCTCGAGAGTCTCTTGGACTGCAAGGAGAGCCAATCAGTCAATCCTAAAGGAAATCAATCCTGAATATTCATTGGAAAGACTGATGCTGAAGCTGAAGCTCCAATACTTTGGCCACCTGATGCAAAGAGCTGACTCATTGGAAAAGACCCTGATGCTGGGAAAGACTGAGGCTAAGAAGAGAAGGGGATGATAGAAGATGAGATGGTTGAATGGCATCACTGACTCGATGGATATGAATTTGGGCAAACTCCAGGGGATAGTGAAGGACAGGGAAGCCTGGTGTGCTTCAGTTCGTGAGGTTGCAGAGGCAGACACGACTTAGTGACTGAACAACAACTGTCTCATTTTCAAAGGTTTTTCACTATCTCTTTTGACACTTGTGATCTGTGTTATAAAACCAAACTTTTAGATATGTATTGTCATTTTTCTCATCATTCCTGTAAGATCCCTGAAGGCAGGGCATATCTCCTATTTCTCTCTCCCCTACGGAATGAAGCATGGAGTCAGCAATGTAATAGGCATATAGGAAAATATTGAGCTCCTCACTGTTTGTGAAACACTATCACACAATAATATATTGAATGTGTTTTATGTGTCAGGGAGTGAGCTGATTTTATGTCATTTGATCTGCATCCAAAGCAACTGCCTCATTATCAAGCTGCATCTTCCTAATCCTTTCCTCCCAAACCTGCTGTCCCTGGGCCAGTGGCAGACTGGTTTGGGGAAAGAGACAAAGATGAGCCAATCACGTGCTTCCTATAGGAATCTGAAACTAGGGTGGAACCCACATTTTATGGTGTTGCTCTGAAAGAAGACTTCCAAAGTGTTCATCAACAGAGGAATGGATAAGGAAAATGTGGTGTACATATACAGTGGAATACTACTAAGCCATAAAAAGAGTGAAATAATGCTATTTGCAGCCACGTGGATGGACCTAGAGATTATCATACTAAGTAAAATAAGTCAGACTGAGGAAGACAAGTATCATATGATATGAGTTACATGTTTTAGGAATCTAAAAAATGATACAAGTCAGTTTATTTAGAAAACAGAAATAGACTCACATATATAGAAAACAAACTTATAGTTACCAAAGAGCAAAGATAGGGGGAGGGACACATAGGGAGTTTGAGATTAATAGATATACACTACTATATATAAAGTTTATAAAGTAGATAAACAACAAGGTCCTACTGTAGAGCACAAGGAAGTATATTCTGTATCTGTAATAACCTATAATGGAAAAGAATCTGAAAAAGAATATATACAAGTGTAAGTGAATCACTTTGCCACTGAAGCTAACACAATATTGTTAAGGTAATGCTGTGAAAGTGCTGTACGCAATATGCAAGCAAATCTGGAAAACTCAACAGTGGCCACAGGACTGGAAAAGGTCAGTTTTCATTCCAACCCCAAAGAAAGGCAATGACAAAGAATGTTCAAACTACTGCACAAATGCACTCATCTCACACACTAGCAAAGTGATGCTCAAAATTCTCCAAGGCAGGCTTCAACAGTATGTGAACCATGAACTTCCAGATGTTCAAGCTGGTTTTAGAAAAGGCAGTGGAACCAGAGATCAAATTGCCAATATCTGTTGGATCATTGAAAACCCAAGAGAATTCCAGAAAAACATCTATTTTTGCTTTATTGACTATGCCAAAGCCTTTGACTGTGTGGATCACCTCACGCTGTGGAAAATTCTTTAAGAGACGGGAATACCAGACCACCTGACCTGCCTCTTGAGAAACCTGTATGAAGGTTAAGAAGCAACAGTTAGAACTGGACATGGAACAACAGACTGGTTCCAAATCGGGAAAGGAGCACATCAAGGGTGTATGTTGTCACCCTGCTTATTTAACTTCCATGCAGAATACATCATGAGAAATGCTGGCCTGGAGGAAGTACAAGCTGGAATCAAGATTGCTGGGAGAAATATCGATAACCTCAGATACACAGATGACACCACCTTATGGCAGAAAGTGACTAAAGAACCTCTTGATGAAAGTGAAAGAGGAGAGTGAAAAAGTTGGCTTAAAACTCAACATTCAAAAAATGAAGATCATGGCGTCTGGTCCCATCACTTCATGGGAAATCGATGGGGAAACAGTGGAAACAGTGTCAAACTTTATTTTTTTGGGCTCCAAAATCACTGCAGATGGTGACTGCAGCCATGAAATTAAAAGACACTTGCTCCTTGGAAGAAAAACTATGAACAACCTAGATAGCATATTAAAAAGCAGAGATATTACTTTGCCAACGAAAGTCTGTCTAGTCAAAGCTATGGTTTTTCTGGTAGTCTTGTGTGGATGTGAGAGTTGGACTCCGAAGAAAGCTGAGTGCCAAAGAATTGATGCTTTTGAACTGTGGTGTTGGAGAAGACTCTTGCGAGTCCCTTGGACTGTAAGGAGATCCAACCAGTCCCTCCTACAGGAAACCAGCTCTGAATATTCATTGGAAGGACTGATGCTCAAGCTGAAGGTCCAATAACTTGACCACCTGATGTGAAGAACTGACTCATTGGAAAAGACCCTGATGCTGGGAAAGATTTAAGGTGGAGGAGAAGGGGATGAGAAAGGATGAGATGGCTGGATGGCATCACCGACTTGAAGGACATGAGTTTGAGTAAGCTCTGGGAGTTGGTGATGGATAGGAAAGCCTGGCGTGCTGCAGTCCATGGGGTCTCAAAGAGTTGGACACGACTGAGTGAACTGACTGACTGACTGAACACATTATTGAGATCAACTATACTGAAAATCCAATGGACTGATAAGCCTGGTAGGCTACAGTCCATGGGGTCACAAAGAGTCGGACACGACTGAGTGACTTCACTTTCCCTTTCATACTGGAATTAAAAAGAGAAAACCTTACCCATATCATCAGTTGAGGCTCCCTCTCCAACCAGTGTAAAGCATGGTCTTGCTTCAGATTCTATGAGTTACTTCTGTTTTCCAATAACCTCCACTCCATTTTGGTGGGGAAATGTTTGATGTAACTTATTGAGTGATTTGCCCCCAATCCTTCACCACTAAACACACACACACACACACACACACACACACACACCCCATGTCTTATTTCAATCCCATAACAGTCCCATCAAGCAGAAATCCTCTTCTTCTCCTCTTTGCTGTGTTAGAACCCAAAGCCTAGAGACTCCACGTAGTTCAACGTCCCAAGGGGTAGGTGGTATAACTGGTCTTTGACTTAACCTCTAGCCTCTCAGAGAATCAGATTCAGGTTTATTGACTTTTCCACCATGTTTCAGACATGATCAAGTGAAGGCCTATCAATCCATTAAGAATCAATGCCTACAAAACTATCCATTCTGTGCAGATCAAAAACTACACCACGCCCTTCCAAAGGAGCCTCAACCATTGTCTTCTCACCCCCCTGCTATCCTAGTGGCCATGTCTGGGTTTCTGGGAGTTGGTGAAGTGATTTTGAATGGAAAAGCTGACTGGGGCAGTGTGGGTACCTGGCACCTGGAACATGAACCTGGCAGTTAGATACAGGTGCTGAAATGACGGGTTAGGATGTGACAAGCACATGGAGAGGGCAAGCATGATGGTCCTGGGCAAGGTGAGGGTGGAAGTGAGGAACAACCCAGAGGCAGCACAGGAAGCCTTGTGCTAGAGGAGAATGCAGTCCTTATGCAGAAAGAAGCAGAGACACATGACACATGCGTATACACACTCGTAGGCGCATGTGTCTTAAGAGCCAACCGTCAACTCAGCAGGGACATGATTAACTGTAACAGAAGTAGGAAGGCTGGCACCTGCACAGGTCCTGGAGAACCTCACTGTTGAATTGCAGGAAGGTCTGAAAACCATTGAAGACTCCAGGGGGCAGATAGGGGACTTTGGACTGGGAGTGTGGGGGTGGGATGGAGGCTACATATCTAACAGTCTGGAAAATTTTTCAGTATTTATAACCCGCAAGGTCATAGCAGTGTGTACTGGCAGAATATCAGCCATATTTACATCTTACACTCACTTCCTTCCACGCACACTTCCAGAAACACACACATTCATAATGCCACCCTTGAGAGTTAAAAAAAGTAGATAACACCCTTATCTAGCTGCTGCTGCTGCTAAGTCGCTTCAGTCGTGTCCGACTGTGCAACCCCATAGACAGCAGCCCACCAGGCTCCCCCATCCCTGGGATTCTCCAGGCAAGAACACTGGAGTGGGTTGCCATTTCCTTCTCCAATGCATGAAAGTGAAAAGTGAAAGTGAAGTCGCTCAGTCATGTCCAACTCTTCGAGACCCCATGGCGAAGAGGCTCCTCCATCCATGGGATTTTCCAGGCAAAAGTACTGGAGTGGGGTGCCATTGCCTCCTCTGACCCTAATCTAGGGATCCCTAATAAACTTTTACTTTGACGTTCCAGCTCTGTTGTATACAAACTCTTATAATAATACTGTCTCTTTTCCTCCTCCCCCCAATTTAAGGTCTGGCTACCTAAAAAAACTTAGGAAAGGTGCCTGATAGAGATGGTGGGTGTGTGCTAAGTCACTTCAGTCATGTCCAATTTTGTGACCCTATGAACTGTAGGGTCTATGACCCTGTGAACCCTAGAACAGGCTCCTCTGTCCATGGGGATTCTCCAGGCAAGAATACTGGAGTGGGTTGCCATGCCCTCCTCCAGGGGATCTTCCTGACCCAAGGACTGAACCCAGAACTCTTATGTCTCCTGTGTTGGCAGGTGGGTTCTTTACCACTAGTGTCACCTAGGAAGCCCAGTCAACTTGGTTGGTGGGATTTATTCATGGATCCTAGGACTCCAGCATTCTTGCCTTGAAGCCCTAGGTGATTCAATGTGAAACAAAACTTGGAGTGAATAACTCAAGTAGCATCATTTATGATAAGAATAGCAATCTTTGCACTGTACCAAGGTCCTCTGTTGAGGTCCTCTGTCAGACTCCAGATTGGTGCTGAATAATGCATTCACAAATTGCATTAATGCATCTGGTAATGCAGTCACAAATTGTGTTGGCAGGTATAATTAATCATCTTGAATTGTGCTGTAAATATTTCATATGTGTGTAATCCTTAGGTTTCTGAAATATTGTAGAATCTGGATCAATCTGAAAATATGGATGAATCCTAAATATTGTAGAATCTGTAAATCATATATTTTTTGAGAATTACTGTATGGATACTGTTCTAAATCCTAGACAGACAAAGATGAATAGGGTCTGGGACATTTCTGAGATGCTTGTAGTCTAGTGATGAAAGTCAAGGAGGCAGAAGATCAAAATGATCAAATGTATCATCACGTAACCCATTAATGAAAGACATATATTCTAAGGGATATGTCTAAACTTTTTTAAACATAAAAAAATATAGTAGCCTGTCAAAGGGATGGTTGGGTGAATATGAGTAGGAATGGTGATCAAAGGGAATACATTAAATAAACACAGCAATAAATTTAGGAAGAAGAAAGAAATGGAAAGCAAAGCTATTTCACTTAAATGTAACAGCTGAAGCAAGAGCAATAAAATATAATTTCCTTTCACAGTTGCAGAAAGCTTGTAAATTTCAGGGCTGACTCTGAGGCCATTGGAGTCGGTGCTGACACCTGGATATGGAAGCAGGTTGGGGAGAGGTAGGGCAGCAGCTGCAGAAATGGATGTGGCCCTGGCAGATCATGCCTTCCTCATACTGGCTAAAGGTACAGGTTCATAAGGAGAAGCCAGCTGTAGGATGTTCATATTGTTTAGCCGCTCAGTCGTGTCTGACTGTTTTGTGACCTCATGGACCGTAGCCTGCCAGGATGCTCTGCCCATGGGATTTCCCAGGCAAGAATACCGGAGTGGGTTGCCATTTCCTTCTCCGGGGGAATCTTCCAACCCAGGGATCAAATCTGCGTCTCCTGCACTGCAGGTAGATTCTTTACCACTGAGCCACCAGGTGAGTCCTGCATGTTCACATGCTCATATGCTATTTGCAATTTTTAAAGCATATTCAATATGTTCATGTTCAAGATTGCAATTACACATACACACACACATATGTATATTAACCCTGTATATAGATCAGTTCATCGCGGTTTCTTTCTATAATCCCTGCACTTGAAGAGTTCCTTTAGTGTCCACGGACATTGGGATCAGCTCCACATAGCATAGGCTCCAGGGACCCTATTCAAACATTTCATTTGGGTAAGTTAGATGAGCAGAGACTCAAAAAGAGCTCCAGAAAGGAAAGCACATATATTGAGTGTTTACTCTGTGCCATCTCATTTATTTCAGGAAATACTGCAAGTTTTCTATTTTCACACTGGGAATGTGAAACTCGCAGAGGTTAATTCATTTGCCCACCACCATAAAGCCGTTTAACAATGATCCCAGGATAGGAAAACAAGCTTATCTGACTCCAGAAGACATGTTCTTTCTACTAAATCCTGCAGGAAAAATAAGGGTGCCCATCATGTACAACTTATATTTCCAGAATTTATGTTCACTCACTATTGGGATTTCTTCACCAATTTCAGTGTACCCAGCTATGGCAATTTTTATACATTTCTTTGAGTCTGCTTCTCAAGCACATCTGCCTTATTCTTGCTGCTATGGCTTTGTTTAGATAATGACGTGTGTGTTCAGTTGCTATGCCGTGTCCTGCTCTTTGCGACCCCATGGACTACAGCCTGCCAGGCTCCTCTGTCCATGGGATTTCCCAGGCAAGAATACTGGAGTGGTTTGCCATTTCCTCCTCCAGTAGATCTACCCAACCCAGGGACTGAACCTTCATCTCTTGTGTCTCCTGCATTGGCAGGCAGATCCTTTACCACTGAGCCAGCAGTGGCTCCTTAGATAATGAACTTGGTCACAATTTTCTCACCCCCTTCGTTTTCTTCACTCAACAGAATCTTCAGTGTTCACTCATGGTGAGTTACTTTACTTCTCCTGCTCCCATAACTTCAAGGCTTTTTGCATCCCTTGTATCCATCCTCAATAGTAAGCATATCTTCTTACAATTAGTGTCCTGTTTCAACATGTCCTCTAATTATTTATACATGACATGTAAGGTTTATCATTTCAACTATACAAAAATGAATTCCTTCATATCCTTATTGATTGATCTGTAACAAATCCTAAGGCAATCTGTGTGGGTGAAAAGGACATAGGACTCGTCTTTCTCCACTCTGCTTCTTCTCCCCTTCCCCATCTCAGAGGCATCACCAAGCTCTGAGCTGCCAGCCCCTAGCCTTCTGGTTGCCAGAGCAATAGGCAGGAGTCATCCTTGAACCTCCCCTCCGCTTCCACATGGGTCCACGTTTAATCAGTTCCAGGTCCCATCAGCTCTACTGACTGCCCTAGTGTGTCTCTATCTCCACTGCTGTTACTTATTTTTAAAGTATCTTTTAAACTTTATTTTCTTTATTTTTTAAATTAACTTTTATTGGAGTATAGTTGCTTTAATGGGCTTCCCAGGTAGCTCAATGGTAAAGAATCTGCCTGCCAATTCAGGAGACTCGAATTTGGTCCCTGGGTTGAGAAGATCCCCTGCAGAAGGAAATGGCAATCTGCTCCAGTATTCTCGCCTGGGAAATCCCTTGGACAGAGAGGAGCCTGGTGGGCTGCAGTCCCTGGGGTCCTGAAGAGTCCGAAAAGACTTAGCAAATAAACAACAAAAACATAGTTGCTTTACAACGTTGTTAGCTTTGACTGCACAGCAAAGCAAACCAGCTACGTTAGTCACTCAGGCATGTACGACTCTGCAACCCCACAGACTGTAGCCTGCCAGGCTCCCCTGGCCATGGAGTTCTCCAGGCAAGAATACTGGAGCGAGTTGCCACTTCCTTCT
>NW_011494771.1:157396-202392 GCF_000754665.1 Bison bison bison
GAATACATGTATCCTCTCTTTTTTTTGGATTTCCTTCCCATTTGGAATGCACGGAGCACTGAGTGGAGTTTCCTGGGCTGTGCGTAGGCTCTCCCACTGCGGTTACCTGAATTTAGGTGGCCATCATTGTTTGCCAGGTGGCTGCAACATCCTTCTAGCTGGTTTCCTTATGCTCAGCTTACTTCCTCCAGTATATTTTTTTTCATGCTGCAACCAAAGTGACTTTAAAAAAAAAACAAAATGGAAATCTGAAGATCCCTCTCTGTCATAAATGAAAATCATTGCCTTGGCATCATTGTCTGTTCGGAGATCAATGTCTCAAGGAACCATCAAGGATGAAGACCATGGAGAGCAGGAGGGAGGAAGCAGGCAAGTGCTGCCCAGGCTTCTAGGTGACAAAGACGCAGAGAGCACTTGCAGGTTATCCTCTTGATTTTCAGCCCCACGGGCCATGCAGAAGACGTTAAGAGCCTGAGAGCAGAAGTTGCCTTTGGGTGCAGTTTCTACCTTTGGCAGGAGCATCTTGAATCCTTTCCTGGGAAACTGAATGCAAGAGAAAGGGCATGTGACTAAAAGGAATGCAGTGGATACTATCGCGAGGACTGGTTTAATACTTTGCACTTGTCCTGCCCTGTGCCCGGCACATCTTGCCTCCAGTGAATTGCAGTATTGCATCCTTACAAGTGAGACCACTTCTGCCATGATGCAACACCCCTTCCCATATGGTAGTCACCATGATCATTTTCCTCCTCTGTTTTCTTGCTCTGCTTTCACTCACTATTTGTCATTTTATATATTTACTTGTCATATCCTCTAGGGTGACGTCCCTAATCCCAGATTGGTTTAGAAGCTTCTTCTGTGGGCTTGCTAAGTTATCTTGTAGCAATTGCTTGTTAATTTTTGGTCCCTCTCCAGCAATCTACAATGTAAGTTCCCAAGGGCAGGGATTTTGCTTGGTTCACCATTGTATCCCAGGTCGTCGGTTTCACTACCGCAATTTCCCAGATATGAAAACTAAGACAAGAAGTATGGAGAGACTGGCCAAGAGTCACGTGTTAGTAAGCGTCAGAGACAACCTTAGAACAGGCATTCTACTCATTCAGTGGTTTGTGGATTAATTAATTGATTGATTCTTCTGCTCTTTCAACAAATAATAATTGAAGGGCTTCTAGGGACCATGGGGCATAGAAGAATGGATGATACATAGACTCTACCACATGCAACTCATGGTCATGGGCTCCTGGAGGAGAAATAAGCATGAACAACTCCAAACCTTGGTGACTGTGGAAGATCAGTAGAGGTACTAACCGTGTCAGGGCGAGTGGTCCAGGAAAGGCTTTTCAGCTGTGATATCGACTATGAACCCCCTCAAAGTGACTGTAAGTTCATCAGTAAGTAGGGGAAAGAGGAACTGGGGAAACAGCAAGTGTAAAGTTCTTTTGGGGCCTCCTGGGCTGGATTAAGACACTGAGACTTTGTCTTAAACGAAGGAAAGCCAATGAGGGATGGAAAGATGAGTAGAATCTTAACAGGGAAAGACGGGGAGAGGGGGTGAGCAACTCCTTTCCGGGAAAAGAGGACAGCCCGAAAGCCCCTAAAATCCAGACAGCTTGTGGTTAGCGTGCCCGCAGGCTAGTGAGTATGGAGAGAGGAGTGGAGACACGGCTCAGAATCTCACTGGATGTGGCTTCCATCCTTTCCCTAACGTCCCCTTGCAGAAGTTAATCTGGACAGTGGGATTCTGGACCTGTTGGAACATTTGTCAGCCTCACTCATGTTTCCAGGAGAGGGTGGTGAGATAGGCGACAGGCAGAGTGTTTTGGAGGTGATGTTGGAGCGGCATCTTTGCATCCACAACCCCAGCCCTGCTCTTGGAGGTCTTGTCAGCTCCGGGGGGAGCAAGGGCAGTACCTCTGTTGGGCAGTAGGTGGCGGCCTTGTCTCAGTCTCAGAACTTGTGAGGTTGAAGAACCATTTGACAGATTTGTCTCCTCTGCTCTTGGGGATCTCAGCCTCAGGAGTGATGTTTTGTAACCTATGTAAGGAGGAAAGAAGGGATGACTAACAGGTACTGAGATGATTTTCCTTGCAGCATCTCAAGGGAAATGCTGGGAAAGGGTGAAATATGGAATCTTAGGCTGCACGTGGCCTCCAGGCTCTCCCTCTTCCCCTTCCATTCATGTTCCTCCCCCTCCTTCTTCTTCTGCTCCCCACTCCCTCCCTTTCCATCTTAATTTTCATCCTCACCATCGCAGCCATCATCCACCAAGGACTTTCTAGGAGCCAGGCACCAAGCTGAGCCCTCTCAGGCGTGAATTCATTTCGTCTTCAACCTTTGCTAGGTTCCATTATTGTTTTCTTTTTGCAGATAAGGACATGGCGCTTCAGAGAGAGATAGTCATTTTTCAAGATCACACAGGAATAAATGGTAGAGAAAAACTCTGGCAGTAATTCAGCCTTCCTCAACAGTAAGGCTCTGCCTTCTCTGTTAAATCATGTTATTTATTTTTCATAGGTCAGATTTACACACACAATTCCTCCCCCATCAGCTCAGTTCAGTTCAGTCACTTAGTTGTGTCCGACTCTTTGTGACCCCATGGACTGCAGCACGCCAGGCTTCCCTGTCCTTCACCAACTCCCGGAGCTTACTAAACTCATGTCTATCAAGTCGGTGATGCCATGCAACCATCTCATTCTCTGTCGTCCCCTTCTCCTCCTGCCTTCAGTCTTTCCCAGCATCAGGGTCTTTTCAAATCACTCAGTTCTTTCCATCAGGTGACCAAAGTATTGGAGTTTCAGCTTCAGCATCAGTCCTTCCAATGAATATTCAGGACTGATTTCCTTTAGGATGGACTGGTTGGATTTTCTTGCGATCCACGGGACTCTCAAGGGTCTTCTCCAACACCACAGTTCAAAAGCATCAATTCTTCGGTGCTCAGCTTTCTTTATAGTCCATCTCTCACATCCATACATGACTACTGGAAAAACCATAGCTTTGACTAGACAGACATTTTTTGGCAAACTGATATCTCTGCTTTTTAATACAATGTCTAGGTTTGTCACAGCTTTTCTTCCAAGAAGATTTTGTCTTTTAATTTCATGGCTGCAATCACCATCTGCAGTGATTTTGGAGCCCCCCAAAATAAAATCTGTCATTGTTTCCACTGTTTCCCCATCTATTTGCCATGAAATGTTGAGATTTACACACACAATTCCTCCCCCATACCTATAGATGAAAACTTTATTCCCCAACACAGACTAAGGACTGCCTGGTATTGAGACTCGGGCTTATTTGCATCTTGGGAGTAATGTGAGGCATGGGCTGTCAAGATGGTCCTTCCCCACAGCAGCACAGACGCTCGCAGCTGGAGCTCCTGCTGTGGGGGGGTGGGGTGACCACATGTCTGCTTCTGCCCCTTGCCTCCTCTTCTTTCAGCCAATCCCCGTGTTAGCTGAGTGCACCGTGCACCTTGGTAGTAGATTGTATGCTCACCCGTCATTCCTTTATTCACTCACCCCTTCATTCATTAGTCGTCTTTAGTCTTTTTGGGTAACATTTAATAAACAGTTACTACATGTCAGGTGATGTTCTAGAAAGGCACAATTGAACAGAATGGAGTCCTTGGTCTCAGGGAGCTCAGAGCCTAGTACAAGAGACAGAGCAGTAAACACACTGCTATGATGCAGTGTGATAAACACGATGATTACAGAGGGGGATCTCCCCTTGTGTGCTCAGTACAGCTTTTGGGGCTCAGGAGTGCAACAAAAGTCTGTTAAATGATTGAATGAATCCACCCAGCCTGTGAGTCAGGGGAAGCTTTCTGGGGAAGAGAAGCCATATCTGAGAGCAGCCGCATGCACCTTGAACTCTCCCGTGTTCTGGGACGGATGCCCAGCTCAGGACGCTGTGCATAGTAGGTGTTCCGTGAAACCGCAGGGACCCTCTGAGAATCTCCTCTGGCCTCTGTCGTACCGCTTCAGAAGCAGCTTCTACTACCGCCTTGCGTTGCGTGCACAGGGTGTTCACAGCCTGCGATACAGATGCTGCGCCCGGAGTTGAGCAACGGGGTGCTAAACATCTCTGTCAGTCTGCTCCGATGATGCCTGTCACCTGGGTCTACCTGTTTGCTGGGTCCTTCTCAGCTCACACCCTTTGCTCCTATAGAGTCCAGCCATTCTCTGCTTCCTTTGTTTTTAAAAATCGAAACAGAGTTGATTATAATCTTATGTTCATTTCAGGTGTACAACACAGTGATTCAACATTTAAATACATTATAAAAAGAGCATCCCAGTGAGTCTAGTTGCCATCTGTTCCCATACAAAGCTATTACAGTACCACTGACGCTATTCCCTGTGCTGTATAATACATCCCGATGACTTATTTATTTTATAAATGGAAGTTTGTGCCTTGTAACTCCCTTCATGTATTTTGCCCACCCTCACCTCCTCCTCTCTGGAAACCACTTGTTTATTCTCCACATCTCTGAGTCTCCTTTTCTTTGGTTTGATCTGTTCATTTGTTTTCTGTTTTAGACTCCACGTGTAAGTCAAATGATAGAGCACTTGTCTTTCTCTGACTTATTTCACTTAATATAATAATACTCTCCAGGTCCATCTGTGGTATTGCAAATGGCAAGGTTTTATCCCTTTTTATGGCTGAATAATATTCCATGGTGTATATATCCTTCTCTTCTCTCCCTCACTCCCCCAGGTGCCCATTACAGCTCCCCCAGCTCACTCCTACTCACAGCATTACTTGGTTTATACTGTCTGCATGTAGAGAACAGGGGCTATGGTTTATTCAACCACCAAGCTAAGCTGGCACCTGGCAGAATGCTCCACACCTCCTCCTTACCACCAATCATTATTGCTTACGTGGGCCAAGTATCATTCAATCTTCAGAGACTTTGTATACATCCTATTGTTTTTGGTCGCTCAGTCGTGTCCAACTCTTTGCGGCTCCATGGACTGTAGCCTGCCAGGCTCTTCTGTCCATGGGATTTCCCAGCAAGAATACTGCAGTGAGTTGCCATTTCCTTCTCCAGGGGATCTTCCCGATCCAGGGATTGAACCTGCGTCTCCTCATTGCAGGAGGATTCTTTACCACTGAACCACCTGGGAAAGCCCATAAGTCCTGTTAATATACCTACTTTACAGATGAGAAAACTGAATCTGAGCATAAAGACTTTGTCTAAGGTTACCTGGCCGGTAAGTATCAGAGCCAGGATTTGAACCCCTGTATCTGGCTTCAGAGCTTGTGCTTCTAACTGTGGCCCAGCATCCTCTCCATTGTAATATGACCAGTAAGCACGTCACGTGAATGAACTGTGCATTGCAACGACCCTCCCATAATTCCCCAGTTATGAGCGGGTATCCTCTACTCAGTGTTTCCTAAACCTCTGGCAGTGAACGAGTAGATTTTCTTTTTTTTATAAGTTTCCATCTTCTGTGGACTAATACTTTCATACTTTGCAATAAAAAATGAATCACTAGGGAAATAACTTTACACTAGAATATGGTGATGATATCAGATTGATTTAAAAGTTTGCACATATTGGCTCTCAGTCCCTGTCCTTACCATATGGACTGTCTTTGAACAGCACTGGTCTGTTTGTCTGCAAGCTCGGACTGGCCTTAGGTTGAGGATGGATTGCAGAAAGAATCTGGATTATTTGACTGTGTGTTTTGAGGAAGAAGGAAAAGCTGAAAGTCTTGTGGGTCAATTTTTCAAGAGAGAAAAGTAATTGCTTGACACCATCAGAAATAGAAATGTAATTTCATGCAAAGTGTACACATGTCAGTGTGTATTGGGGGGAATAAGCGTGGGGAATGTGTGGAAAGAACTATAAAATGTCTTTGCCCAAAGGTATAATGGTGATATGGAGAAGGCAATGACACCCCACTCCAGTACTCTTGCCTGGAAAATCCCATGGACGGAGGAGCCTGGAGGGCTGCAGTCCATGGGGTTGCTAAGAGTCGGATATGACTGAGCGACTTCACTTTCACTTTTCACTTTCATGCATTGGAGAAGGAAATGGCAACCCACTCCAGTGTTCTTGCCTGGAGAATCCCAGGGACGGGGAAGCCTGGTGGGCTGCCATCTCTGGGGTCGCACAGAGTCGGACACGACTGAAGCGACTTAGCAGCAGCATAATGGTGATAACATACAGGATGTGAATGCTGGGTTGTTTTGTCATTTTTTGGGTCTTGATAGGAAATATGTGAATCTGTCAAAGCAATTTGGTTTTTCGTTTACAGGGACCACAAGTATTACTTCAAATATTGTTCCGAATAAAACTTAATTGAAAATGTGATCAAACTGAAAAATCTCTCGGCAAACCAGAGTCACAGTCACAAAGGGACGTTTGTTTATCCTCCAGCGTGGTGGGATCTGTAGCAGGCACAGGTGGGGATGGCTGGTGTGTCTGTCACATCACTCACTGTCCCTACTGGGAGGCACCCCCACCCCCCCCAAACTGGCTGCACTGTGTTTGCTTAAAGATCATCTTTCAGAGAAGCAGGCCCCCAGATTGGTCCCTTTTGACTTCACCCCAGAAACCCTGCTTTCTGAGAACTCAAATTGCTTGTCAGGCAATGGAAGCTTCTCTGCTTCTGGAGACGGCTCTTCCTATTCTGGTTACCTAAGAATTTTCTGAGTGTAGTCCATTGTCTGGCTCCGAGTGCCCAAACTTTTCCTTCTTGAAGCTGGACTGTGCAAAGCAGAAATCCAGAACTCTGGGGTGATAATACTAGGAAGTCTCCTGCTATTTAGTGTTATTTACAGAGAAGTGACTTGGCTCTGGGAACTCAACCCGGTGCTCTGTGACAACCTAGAGGGGTGAGATGGGGTGGGAGGTGGGAGGGAGTCCAAGAGGGAGAGGACGTATGTATAGCTGTGGCTGATTCATGTTGATGTATGGCAGAGACCAACACAACATTGTAAAGCAATCATCCTTCGATTAAAAACATTGTAAGAAATATAAAGAGAAGTAACTATGCCATTTCATAGAGACATGCTTGGTAGAGACAGAAAGCAGCATTGATCTGGAACCATGAAGGCTGTGAAGGGCTGAATGAAGTCCCCCTAAAACGCCTAGGTTGAAATTCTAATCCTCTGCTTTCAGGGTCTTTTGGGGGGGATTAAATTAAAATAAGCTCATTCGGGTGGCCCTAATCCTATCTGACCCGTGTCCTGTGAGAAGGACACAGCTGTACAGAGGGAAGGCCTGGGGAAGACACAGAGAAGATGGCCATTGCAAGGCAAGGAGAGAGGCCTCAGAAGAAACGAACTCTGCAGACACCTTGAGCTCACACTTCTAGCCTCCCTCGTGAGAAAATTAATTTCTGTTAATTAAACCGCTCAGTCTGTGGTGTAACAGCAGATCTAGGACTTAAATCCTATCTCCTCTGTGTAACATTAAGCAGAGCAATAGATTTCCCTGAGTCCCACTTTCCCCATCTGAAAAATGTGGTTAATTATAATCCCAGTTCTACCAAGTTCACGAGGTTGAATTTGGACTCAGCGGTGTTTGTGTTTAGTGGCTCAGTCGTGTCTGACTCTTTGTGACCCCATGGACTGTAGCCCACTAGGCTCCTCTGTGCCCGGGATTCTTCAGGCAAGAATACTAGTGTGGGTGGTCATTTCCTTCTCCAGCAATCTTCCTGATCCAGGGACAGAACTTGAGTCTCCTGTACTGCTGGCGGTTTCTGTATCACTGAGCCACCTGGGAAGCCCCATGGATGCTCTGGAGGTCGTGACTCAGCTACCACAATATTGAAAAAGCTGTGGAGTAATGCAAAGAGCAGGGTCTTTCCCCAGCTTCTCTAGTTGTTAGCTTTGTGATCTCGGGAAAGTCACTTAACTTTTCTGAGCCTGTTCCCTCAAATGTAAAATGAGTATCATATTACCCATCTCACAGAGTTGCTGTGAGAATTCAGCTACAAGAGAGGGTATCTGGGAGCGATTAATATAATTCCAAGGACACTGAGGGCTCTTAAATGGTAAATGGCAGCTACTTTGTCTCATTTGGCCTTTCAGTTTTCCAAACTGTACCTTTCCCTGTCCTTGGTTCCTTCCAGGCAGGCTTAGCGCTCGCTGTGGTTACTCTGAGGGACTTTAAGGATTGGAGGCAGGGTCCTGGATTTCAAGAGCAAACTTTGTCAAATTCTCATCTCTGTCTCTTGTCCCCACCGCACTCAACCTCAAACAGTTTAATAGGGCTCCCTCCTTCGCCTCTGTGCCTTTAAGAGGACAGCCCATCAATCTCAAGAACTGAAATATACACTGAATCAGATAACCCTACCTGAACCAGCTGCTTCCTAATAACTCCCTCCACCCCACCCCTGGGTGATGAAGGGCTACAATGTTATACCACAGGAAAAATAAACATCAGACACAGTCATCTTTTGAGATGTTATAAATGAAACCCATTCCTTCCCATCTCTGTGGTAAGGCAGCTGTTCCGGAAGTGGGTAGAGGAGAGGTCTGCCCAGTTTCATCATAGCACACATGTGTTGAGCACCTGCTGTATGCCGGGATAGGCTCTGGAGACTCAGGGAAGAATAAGATAATGCTTTTCAGCCATGAAGGAGCCTCTGCCTAATTAAATACGTGTACCTATAGGTGGGGCTCCCCTGGTAAGTTGGTGATAAAGAATCCGCCTACTAATGCAGAAAACTTGAGTTCAACGCCTGGGTGGGGAAGATTCCCTGGTGATGGAAATGGCAACCCACTCCAGTATTCTTGCCTGAAAAATCCCATGGACAGAGGACCCTTGCCAATGGGGGTCTCAAAAGAGTCAGACACGACTTAGCGACTAAACTATCAAACTTTGTATAGGTCGCTCAGCAAGAGCTTTGTGCATTAGGGAAGCCCCCTGACCTGATGAAGCCTCAGTGTGCTGATCTGAGTGGGGAATCAAAAGACCCATTTTTTGTTGTTATAAAACAGCCTATGGGAACATGCTCAGAGCCTTGCTTTGTGTGTGGGAGGTTTCAACACTTTTGTGTATCCCATAAATTCATAAGAGAATCAGCAGTGATGAGCATGGATGAGGAGGAACCAGGACTGCAGCTCAGCTCAGGAGGGAGCCCTAAATGGGACGTTCACAGCCCCTCACGACTTGACCCTTGTCTGCCAAGGTAGGTGGGCTTGTTCCAGACAAATCTGGGCATTGATAAGAATCTAACACACTCAGGTCATGGAGTTTTGTGATCTCTTGGTTAAATTCTGCCTTGATTGATTTTTGCAGCTAAAAGTCACTTCTGAGCATGTAGGGTTTGGGAAGTGATCCAAACTACTCAGTTTAAGATCACTCTAGTGTTGTTTTGAAATAGTAAGATCAGGAAACAGAATAAAGATGTGAATACAAACATGACTTAGGAGTCAGTGCTGAAATTCCAGGTCTGTCTGCATTAACTGTGTGTCCATGGGGTTCTCTCTCCACCTCTCTGAGTCTCCCTTTCATGATCTGTAAATAACAAACAAACAAAAAGGATTTTTGTCCTTCTAACTGGTTGTCATGAGAAAAACCTTGACATTACGGATGTGAAGTGCTTTGCACATGGAGCCAGCCCTTTGTCAATGCTTGAAATCATTACTAAGAAGAAAATAATTGAACGAACTAGAAAGCATAAGAGAAAGAAAAAAAGAAGGAAGGGTGGAGAAAAAAGATGGACAGGAAGGATGGAAGGAAGGGAAGATGGTAAAGCTGACCATGAGGGTGGTCATCTTACATTTGAAGAATTGCTCTAAAGAAAGTGAGATGTTGCTTAGGACCAATTTGTACAAGCGGCAGGGAAGCAGATGTTACCTAAAATGAAGACCGTTTATTCTAGAGGAAAAAGTGTTAATCTCTCAGTCATGTCTGACTTTTTGTGACCCCATGGACTGTAGCCTGCCAGGCTCCTCTGTCCATGGAATTCTCCAGGCAAGAATACTGGAGCGGGTTGCCATTCCCTTCTCCAGGGGATCTTCCCAACCCAGGGATGGAGCCTGGGTCTCTTGCACTGCAAGCAGAAGCTTTACCAGCTGAGCCACCAGTGGAAGCCCACTTCTTCTAGAAGTGAAAGTGAAAAAGTGAAGTCGCTCAGTCGTGTCCGATCTTTGTGACCATGGACTGTAGCCTACCAGGCTTCACCGTCCATGGGATTTTCCAGGCAAGAGTACTGGAGTGGGTTGCCTTTTCTTTCTCCAGGGGATCTTCCCGACCCAGGGATCGAACCCAGGTCTCCTGCATTGCAGGCAGACGCTTTACCCTCTGAGCCACCAGGGAAGCCCAAGGAGACATTCAAAAAGGGACTGAACAAAATGTTAAAGACATTGGGAAAAGCACCTCTATAGAACAGAGAGAATACAGGGAATCCTAATATACACACAGTTTCTTCCATGCAATTCATCTGTATGAATATGTAGCATTGAGGGCGTCCATTGGTTCTGGAAATATTATCAACAACAGAAAGCCTGAACCATGTATCAAACCAGGAGCTGAGCATTTTTCTTGTAATACATGTATTGTCTGCCAAGAAACCCTGAAAAACCTGTTGTCTTCCTCTCTTTGTAGGGAGAGTAGACTCCGACTCAGAGGCCCAAGGACCAGATAGCAGAGTCCAGTAGTTGTGTTTTAATTAAAACATTTTAAATTGGTATTTTAAAAAGTATTTATTTATTTGGTTGCATCGGGTCTCAGCTGTAGCATGGGGCTCTTCGTTGCCTCATGCGGGATCATTCATTGCAGTGCATAAACTCTCCAGGTGTGGCATGTGGGCCCAGTTGCTCTGTGGCAAGTGAGATCTTAGTTCCCTGACTAGGGATTGAACGTGCATTGCAGGGTGGATTTTTAGCCACTAGACCACCAGTGAAGTGAAAGTGTGCAAGTGTGAGTCAGTGAGTTGTGCCTGATTCTTTGTGACCCCATGGACTGTAACCCACCAGTTCCTTTGTCCATGGAAATCTCCAGGCAAGAATACTGGAATGGGTCGCCATGCCCTCCTCCAGGGGACTTTCCTTACCCAGGGGTGAAACCCAGGTCTCCTGCATTGCAGGCAGATTCTTTACTATCTGAGTCACCAGGAAAGCCCAAGAATACTGGAGTGGGTAGCTTATCCCTTCTCCAGGGGATTTTTCCTGACCCAGGAATCAAACTGGGGCCTCCTGAATTGCAGGCTGATTCTTTACCAGCTGAGCTACCAGGGAATGAATGACATGGAAAGATTCATACATATTTGATGTATGTAACTTGAGTTTGAGAATAAGTATGTGCTTGTAAAACAAGCATCACCATCAAGGTCATAAATATAACCATCACCTCCCAAAGTTTCCTTCTGCCTTTATTATTATTACTATTATTACTATTGGTTGGAAAACAAAATAAGAGCTCCCTTTTTAGCAAAGTTCAAGTTATACATTATTGTCAGCTATAGCCACTAAGTGGTATAGTTGGTCTTCAGAACCTCCCTTATCTTGCATAACTGAATCTTTTTACCCTTCACCATCACCCCCCCTTCTCCTCTCCCCTCCCCTCTAGCCCCTGGTAACCACCATTCTATCCTCTGCTTCTAAGAGTTTGACTATTTAAGATTCCATATCCACACCACAAGTCGGGTTTTAAATTACGAAGGGATGCTTCCGAATCCCCATGATCTCCACTATTCTATTGCCTGTGTGCTCTGTGATTTATTTGTTGGCTTTACATGTCGGTTTCTCCCTCTGGACCATGGGCTCCTCTGATGCATGAGTATGCTAATCTCTTTATCTTGGTATCTTTTGTGCTTAACAGCTCCAGGCAGCAAAGTTGCTCCATCAGTTTATTTTGAAAGGATGAATACCTGAGTTAGGTTCAAGAGAAAGAAAACATAAAAAAATGAAAAGAGACTTTTTTTTGAATGCCTTATGTATGTCGGGCTGGGAGGCATGTTATGTCCATAATCCAGCCTCATTCCAGGAGACTTCCTCCTCTTCCAGAGGCTGCTGCTGCTGCTAAGTCGCTTCAGTCGTGTCCGACTCTGTGTGACCCCATAGATGGTAGCCCACCAGGCTCCCCCGTCCCTGGGATTCTCCAGGCAAGAACACTGGAGTGGGTTGCCATTTCCTTCTCCAATGCATGAAAGTGAAAAGTGAAAGTGAAGTCGCTCAGTCGTGTCCGACTCTAGCGACCCCATGGACTGCAGTCCACCAGGCTCCTCCGTCTATGGGATTTTCCAGGCAAGAGTACCGGAGTGGGTTGCCATTGCCTTCTGCGGTCCAGAACAGTAAATGTTACTAATTTACCTTGAGGGGAAAATGATAAACTGTGCTCTTTCCACACCCCAAGAGATGCTAATTCACAACCCAAAGCTAATTTTCTGATGTCTGTTTTCTTCCCTGGAGGAAAATAAATGAGTTGAGGAGGCTGAGAAGGGTAGGTATACTTTCACACAGGAGCTGGTCTGCGAGATGGATGTGGATTGAGGAGACCTGAGAGGAAGGAGGTTGGATTTGGACAGAAGGTCTTCAGAGAGCAGCAGGACTATTAGCTTCCAGGAAGAAGAAGCAGGCCTGCTCTGTGGCATTCATGGAGGGAGTCCTATGGCAGGAAGTTATCTCTAGCCAGCTGAGCTCTCTGATGGATGTATCAGGTGACTCAGGAAGTAGCACAGTCTTTTTTAGAGGTATTCAAACAAGGGCTGGATGTCCATGCATCAGAGATGCTATACAGGGGAACCTGACAGTGTGTGAAAGCAATGAATTTCTAAAAATTACAAAATTGGGAAATCTGAGACTTGACAGTCAAACTGCCCACTTCCAAAATTGAAGGGCAATCAGAATCCATGGCTTATTCCTGAGAATGAGCTTATAGGATCCTAGAACAATTCATCTATGATCATGTTCTCCTGGGAGAGATCTAAGAGTTACAATTTCCACGCCTACCGAGGACAAGGCATTGAGAAATGCTTCATTTTGTGACATGAGTACAACAGCATTCAGAAGTTTCCTGCCATTTCCCCAGAATTTCTGCCGTGTAAAGATCCCTTCCATTTAAGACTTGGGTCCTCTATGCAGCTGGACTCCCACGAACAGTGGGCCTTGGGAAAGTAGCTCTACATGATAAGCTGTTAACTTCCTTATCTGTAATTAAGAAGGCCAACAAATGTCCTCTAAGGTCTGCTTGAGCTCTTAGAATTCACATAGGTCCGCATTTCCATAAATACGCAGAAGGGATTTATATCGGTAGAACTTGGCATGGCACTGCCTGAGGCAGCAGGCGTGGGTGGGTAGCTGAGACTGAGGGATGTTACATAGATGGAGAGGGTGGTGTTGCAGTAATGTGTTCCTCACTGGTAACTGTTGAGGCAGGAGGTGAACATGGAAGAATGAACAAATATATTCTCTTAGGGCTTCCCCGATGGCTCGGCGGGTAAAGAATTCACCTGCTAGGAAGGGACACAGGAGAAGAGTTTCAGTTCCTGGGTGGGGAAGGTCCCATGGAGGAGGAAATGGCAACCCACTACAGTATTCTTGCCAGGAAGGAGCCTGAAGAGCTACAGTCCATGGGGTCACAAAGAGTTGGACACGACTGAGCAACTAACACACACTCACATACAGCACTATTGGGTTCAAACAATTTCAAGATCAAGGAGACCTTCAAGGTCACAGAAACAAATCCTGAAGTCCAGCATGTTCCTTCCTTCCTCCACCTGAGAGCTTTTCTCTCTGCCACATACATGAGGAAAGAGCTGTGCCTGCACCTCAGGGAAACACGTAGGAGTTTTGTTTCCAAACACCCCTTGCTGCAGGTGGGAGAGCTAGTCACATTTCTATTACTGCTGGGTTTAATCCTGTCACTGGCGCTGACACATGAATCACTCTGCTGGTCCTGGGAGCGTGATGATGCAACGGACTGATGGAGGCCCATCTGGCCTTTTCATTTTCTTGATGAAGCCAGAACATCACCAGCCAACTGGGGCAGCTGGGGTGCTGGTGGAGGGTCCTATTCAGGCAGGAAGCCAAGCTGAGCCACCTGGACCTTCTGAGTCTCTGAGGGGCCACCCTTGTTCTCCCTTCCTAGATGGGTGCCTGAAAACCTCCTTCACTTGCCTCCATCAGCGTGAGCAAAGGTTACTGCACACATCAGTCATGGACCAGGCACTGTCCTAGAGATTTCCTTGAATTCTGACATTGGCCCTGTGAACTAAGCACCTATATTCCCATTTTACATAAAAAATATCATAACTCCTCAGAAGTATTAAATGACTTCACACTGCTTGGCAATGGGATGAAAACCAGATCTGTTTATCTTCGATGATCAAGCCCCTACACTATAACAGGCTGACCCTCCCAATTACGAGTTCAGCGCTTCCATGTACAGTTACAGTTAACTTTCGTAAAAGCAGCATAAGGCAGCTGTTAGCAAGGAAATCAAGGCTCAGAGAGGTTAATTCAGTTATCCAAAGTACCAGATTCTTGGCCCCTTGCATTTCTTCATCTTACATTTGATCAATACCCCCATGTGGTATTGCACTGGGTTCTGGGTTACAGTTGTGATGAAACGTCAGTGTTCTTGCCTTCATAGAGCTTGCAACATCAGATAAGAATCAGTTATGCTGTAGGGAGTGACACAAAAGGAAAGCAGGTAGTGTTCTGACATTAGGGTGAAGCAGGTGTTAGCGAAGGGCCGCTTCAAGAAATGACCTGTAAGCTGGGCCACAGTTAGGAGGAGGAGAAAGCTGGTGTGCTGGGCTGAACATTTGTGGTCCCCTAAAATTCACATGTTGATGCCCAAATCCCTGTGCTGCTTCATTGCTCAGTCATGTCTGACTCCTTGCCACCCCATGGACCATAGCTCATCACGCTCCTTCCTCTGTCTAGGGGATTCTCCAGGCAACAATACTGAGCTGGTTGCCATTTCCATCTCCAGCGGATCTTTCCCCACCCAGGGATCAAACCCACATCTCCATCTTCTACATCTTCTGCATTAGCGGGTGGATTCCTTACCACTGTGCCACCTGGGAAGCCCGTTCTTATCCCCAAAATGATGGTATTTGGAAGCTGGAACTTTGGGAGGTAGTTAGGGTCAGATGAGGTCATGGTGGTGGGACCCCATGATGGAATTATATGAAGCGGAAGAAAGACCAGGGCCCTCTCCCTCTGCCATGTGAAGACCCAGCAAGAACTGGTTATTTTCAAGCCAAGAAGAAGGCTCTCACAAGGAACTGAATCTACCAGCACCTTGATTTTGAACTTCTAGCCTCCAAAACTGTGAGACATAAATGTTTGCTGCATAAGGGACTTCCCTGGTGGTCCAATGGTTAAGACTGTGTGCTCCTAATGCAGGTCATGTGTTTGATCCCTGGTTGGGGAACTAAGATCCCTCATGTTACTTGGTGAATCCAGGAAAAAAAAAAAAAGGAAAAAAATGTTTGCTGAGTAAGCCACCTTGTCTATGATATTTATTACAGAGTGATACAGAAGAAATCAAACCTGATTCCAGGAAGTCAGAGGCGCTGTTTCCTCCACCAGCCAGTGAAGTCAGAATTATTAGTCAAGCACAGTTTTCCAAGTTATTCAAATGTTCTTCCTCAGCCCACACCGATCTTTCTAGAATAGGTTAAGAACAAGTCTAGGGAAAGTTATTTGCTTTTGCTGGGGAGAAAATGATAGACGTGTAGCCATTAATTGAAACATTTTTGGACATTAAGTTAGTTTCTAGGGGAAATGGAATCTGAATGAATTGGCACCTTTGAGTGTATCTAACGTTCACTTCAGAGCGGCAATGGCACCCCACTCCAGTACTCTTGCCTGGAAAATCCCATGGACGGAGAAGCCTGGTAGGCTGCAGTCCATGGGGTCGCTAAGAGTCGGACACGACTGAGCGACTTCACTTTTACTTTTCACTTTCATGCATTGGAGAAGGAAATGGCAACCCACTCCAGTGTTCTTGCCTGGAGAATCCCAAGGACGGGGGAGCCTGATGGGCTGCCGACTATGGGGTCGCATAGAGTTGGACACGACTGAAGAGACTTAGCAGCAGCAACGTTCACTTATTTTCTTGGTTCTCAACACAGTTTCACCAATAAAAATTGTTTCTCAGTGTTGATCCTGCCATTGCCAGATAAACAAAACCCCTTTGGCCTTATGTGGGGTGTAAGAAAGAGAGGCCAGAAGAGACTTTCCTAGTGTGTGTGATTTTCTTTTCTGTTGACTCACAGCGTGCTAGAGCTGGAAGGGATCTTTGATTTGACCCAGTCTGATTCCGTTCATCTGATAAGGGAGGAAACTGAGGCCCGGAGAAGGGAAGGAACCAGTCTAGGGGAGCCCATTCTGGTGGCATAGCTGCTCTGTCCATCTTGGAAACGGACACTGCTCTAGGTCTTGTAAGTATGAAGTGGTTTAATAAGTGGGGATTAATGGCCTATAAAATTATTGAGATGACTAGAGTAGCAAAGGTTAGCAGAAGCTGCTGACACAGAGTTTTGCTGCTTAGCTATCAAACAATCTGGAATTGCAGGAAATTGCCACCAATGATTATGGTTGCTTGCAGCTAGGAGGCAAGTGGTCTATAAGAGCAAGCCTGGAGAGTTTTGGAAGGTCTCTCATCTGCTGAAGTCCATGAATATCCTCAGCAAACGTAGAACAGTGATATGGCTTCTGCCTCTTTTTACACCTTGCCAGAAGCTAAACCATAACCCCAGTGGCAGAGAATTCCAGCCCTGGGGAATAGAGGGGAGCTTAGGAGCGAGCAGAAAAGGTGTTGAGTTGCTAAGAGACATTCTGGTATAGCAGGTCTACTGGATTCTCTGTACATTTTCTTCTACAAGCCTGTCTTGTGTCTTTCTTCTCTCCTCGCATCTTTTTTCCTCTTTCCATCCTTATTGGACATTTGGTTGATTAGGTGTTTTATTGTCTGTTTAATTGGAGACCTGGCCTGGGAAGAATGGTAGAGGTTTGGCTTGACAATAACATGCATTTGATGGGGGAAGGGGCTCCCTAAATACTTGCAAATATGTGAAATTTATTTTAAAGGACATATGGGTGTGTTTAAAAATAAACCAGAGAAAAAGCAAACACTGCGATAAGAAGATGGGCCAGATATAGTAATGGGTCTAGACAGATCTGGAGGTGTAGACAGATTAGGATTCTACTCCAGATTCCCACGAAGCTCTCCTCATGGACATTGGGTGCTGAGCATCTGACTTAATCTCTCTGTGTATTAGTGATAGAAAAATATTAATCTCAAAGAGTTCTTATGAAAATTACACAAAATAATACATATTACAGAATACGTGGCATACAGAGAAAATTTACTAGTGGTCCTAATATTATGTCTCAGTCAGTATGAAATGCTGTCATGAAAATCCCACAGTATGGGTGCTTAAACATCACACTTCTATTTCTCAAAGTTCTGGAGGCTGGAAAGTCCGAGGCCAAGATCCGTGTCAGGCAGGAGCCCTCATCCTGCTTTGTGGATGACTGTCTGCTTGCTGGGTCCTCACACACAGAGAAAGAACTCTGCTCTCTCCACCTTCTTAGAAAGACACAAATGCCATCGATGTGGGCTGTACCTTCATGATCACATTTAAACCTGAAAAAATGTGAAAAGTGAAAGTGTTAGTCACTAAGTCCTGTCCAGCTCTTTTGTGACCCCATAGACTGTAACCTGCTAGGCTCCTCTGTCTATGGAATTCTCCAGGCAAGAATACTAGAGTGGGTAGCCATTCCCTTCTCCAGGGGATCTTCCCCACCAAAGGACTGAACCCAAGTCTCCTGCATTGCAGGCGAGATTCTTTACCATCTGAGCCACTGGGGAAACTCCTCACGTTTAAACCTGATTATCTCCCAAATACCATCCCTCGGGCATTAAGGCTTCAACATATGGATTTGGAGGACTGGGATAAGGGAGCACAAACATTCAACCTAAAGAATCATAATTCTTTAAAATTATTAGTGGTGACTAACTTAGGAGATAAAAGTTAGGGCTCCATTGCAGAGATCAGAATTCACTCTACCTCAGATTAGCAGAAATGGATCAGTTATAACACATTAAATAGATTCTGGAATCATCAGAGGGACTAAGTAACCGCATCTTGGTTGAGCTCCCAGGAATATCCTAGAGAACTGAGTCACCCCAGAAACCACAGTCTCTTTTCTGGTCTCAAAGCCTCTGGCTAAATTGGGAAGCTGCTACTCCAAGTCTACCTCTAGGGCCACTTACTTCTGTCGTGAATTGGAGGCCAGAAAAATCAGAAAGACATCTGCTAAACTGGTAAGCTGCTTGTACAGACATTGACTTTATTGGCTTTGAAGCTCATGCCACTGCATGGTCAAGAAGTCGCCAGAGAAAAATCAGACCCCATCCAGAACCGTACTTGCCCACCAAACTCACTGAAATAGAAGCCACCACCACAGAAATGGCCTCCTTTCTGTATCCACCTTTCAAATCTCTGTCAAGTGTACCTAACCCAAGTTCTCCATCTACACTAGGGTCTGGACAGCATAGTGCTTAGCTTCTAGCCTGCAAGCCAGGAAGGCACTCTACAAGGATGTGCCACCATCTGCATCCCTGGGAATTGTAATTTTTATCACTCCTCATGGGTTCTTGTGGGTGACTTGCTAGCCACTCTCTCCATTCATGACTTCCTCTTACCCATGAGAGCAGGTATGAGGTTCCCAGTCCTGAGCTTGGCTCAGCCCCTCCTCCTTGCCTCCTTGGGTTCTGCCCTCCAGCAGCGAGGGTTCACTCACCCCTTCTGCCTGGGCAGTTGTCTTAGTCTAAAGGCCCTGCCCCTGTGCAGAGTGACCGGCATCACCCAGGTATGATAGACTGGGCGCATAAACAATCCCACTCAGGGACCGAGGGTCAGTAAGCTTACCTGCCTACAGAGCTAAGCTACATTCTAAAGTTATGACCAGCCTAGATAGCATATTCAAAAGCAAAGACATTACTTTGCCAACAAAGGTCTGTCTAGTCAAGGCTATGGTTTTTCCAGTGGTCATGTATGGATGTGAAAGTTGGCCTGTGAAGAAAGCTGAGCGCCAAAGAATTGATGCTTTTGAACTGTGGTGTTGGAGAAGACTCTTGAGAGTCCCTTGGTCTGCAAGGAGATCCAACCAGTCCATTCTAAAGGAGATCAGCCCTGGGTGTCCTTTGGAAGGAATGATGCTAAAGCTGAAACTCCAGTACTTTGGCCACCTCATGAGAAGAGTTGACTTGTTGGAAAAGACTCTGATGCTGGCGGGGATTGAAGGCAGGATGAAAAGGGGACCACAGAGGATGAGATGGCTGGATGACATCACCAACTCGATGGACATGAGTCTGAGTGAACTCCAGGAGTTGGTGATGGACAGGGAGGCCTGGCATACTGCAATTCATGGGGTCGAAAAGAGTTGGACATGACTGAGCGACTGAACTGAACTGTGGGGTCTCCAATTTTCAGGCCACGGACCGGTACCTCCTCTCGAATCAGTGGTAGCATTAAATTAGAAATAAAATGCACAATAGATGTGATGCACTTGAATCATCCTGAAACCATCCCCTAGCCCTGGTCTGTGGAAAAATTATCTTCCATGAAAGTGGTCCTTGCTGCCAAAAAGGTTGGGGACCACTGCTCTAAACATGTTTAACAGGAATGAAATTCATGTTTTGACTTCCAAATGTCTGAATCCTGTGTTTCTTCTTCATTTTATAACAGTGTATAGCATTACTTTAATTTTATAGAAAAAATCTATCTGTATCTATCTATCTCTGAAAAATGCAGTTTTAACATATATTTTCCAAGTTTTCTACAATGAATAGGAAGAGAAGACTAGAGAAAAAGAGATGAAAGAATGAAAGTTTCCTGACTTCTTTCCACTTTCCACTCTGCTTCTGGTTTCTGATGCAATTGCTAAGAAGAGATTCTTGGTACCTTGATGTTCTCTCTTTTATAATCAGAAAAAAATGATTATTTTATTACTTATGACACCAATAGCATTATGGTCACAAAAATGAAAATCTCCCCTGACTGTCCTGCCACCCCAGTAAGGCAGCTTCCTTTTATGCCCGTCCCCCTGCCTACTCTAATCCATATACATGTGGTATTTATTCTATAACAAGATAGCTTTGTAACAATGTTTTTCACTATATTCTTATAACAATGTTCCTATAACACAGACATAGTTTTCTCTTTTTCTTTTAGCTATCCTTAGAGTCCAAGCCTTTCCCCTGTTGCTCAGGGTCCATTCATCTTCTTCCCCAGGAGAAAGAAAAGCAGCATGTATGAATGTGTAGACACCTCCGGATCTTTCAGGGCTTTCTTGAAGCCTTTGGCAGCCCTGGCAGGTGCGGATGCTCACGGCTAGATCTGACGCAGCTGCCAATGGCCTGAGTCTGGCTGGTAGAGAGCCCTTGGTTAAGATGGTACCCGTGCAAGGTTGGGTCAGTGACCAACTTCAGTGCTGTTTCCTTGATGAATAGGATTTATTCTGTTTTGGTGAGAATATTATTTTTGCCCAAAAGAGTAGATAAAAATTTATACTTGGCAAAATAATTGTTTTATATTTTATACCATTTCCCTGGCTATATTTTATGATAAATGCTGATGTTATTATAACAAGTTTCATTTGAAAAATCAAACACAATTGCAAATGATCAGAGAGGCCAATGTCTATGCAGCATTTACTTGGCGTCATGTGGTATATGAGTGCGTGCGTGCTCTGCTGTGTCTGACTCTTTGTGACCCCTATCAGCTAGCTAGCAGCCTATCAGGCTCTCTGTCCATGTGGCATACAGTATGTTCAAAAAGTCCTTTGACACACGCAGATTGTGCTAGTTTGCTCAGAATGCCATAGCAAAATACCATAGACTGGGTGGCTTAAACAACAGAATTTTATTTTCTCACTGTTTTGGAGGCGGGCAGGTCCAAGATCAAGGTGCCAGCACCGTCAGTTTTGGGTGACGTTTCTCTTGCTTTGCAGACAGCTGGCTTCTTGCCACGTCTTCACGTGATCTATCACACTGGTTGTGGGGAGAGGGAGACAGCTCGATGGGAGGGAGAGGGAGGAAGAAGGGGAAGGAGGGAGAGGAGGAGAGGCCAGAATTTTGGAAGGGCTCAGTTCAGTCCGTAGCACCAATTTTATCTTTTTCTACCACGCTGGAACTTATTTACATTTTTTAAATGAGAAAAGAGGTCTAGAGAATTGAAGCAATATGACCAAAGTCACACAGCTAGTAAGGGACACAGCCAGATTTAGAATCCAGAGTGACTTCAAAGCACACATACTCTTCACTCTGTCCACAGTCCTCGCTTATTTATTCAAAAATTCACTCTCTCTTTGTCAGTGTGAATTCTACCTGTCTGGCATTTAATTTTCCTACCAACTCCTTAACAAAAGAGAAGAGTGACAGCCTTCCCTTTAATTCTTACTCATCACATGCATTTGCTCCAAATTAGATATCCAAGCATATCAGTTTCATACTCAGGGATGCTCACAAATCTAGAGGAAAAGACAGATGAGTTAACAGAAAAGGATCACCGCCTATGAAAACTACTCAGATGGGATGCTCCTGGGTGGTGATAAAGTGCAAACAGGGCATCCACTCTGGTTTGGGATAGTGTGTGGGAGATGGCAACGCCTCTGTTTTTCTTGAGACAAAGGGAAAATAGGTAAGGAGTGGGAAGGAGAAAAGGCATTCCAGATGGAGGTAATAAGCATACAAAGGAGAGCAGTATGGACTGCCACAGGGCTGCAGCTTCAGCCAGGGAGGGACTGTACCTTGGGTATCCAAACTTCCTTCCCTGACAAGTCTCACTGATGCTATGGGCCTTGAATGTTATCCAACCACATGAGCAGTAATAACAGTAACAACACTAATAATAGTGGTGGTGGATTAGTCGTGTCCAACTCTTTGCAACCCCATGGACTGTAGCCTACTAGGCTATTCTGTCCATGGGATTTCCCAGGCAAGAATACCGGAGTTGGTTGCCATTTCCTTCTCCAGGGTATCTTCCTGACCCAGGGCTCGAATCCCCATTTCTTGTGCATTGCAGGCAGATTCTTTACTACTGAGCCATTGGGGAAGCCCCAGAGTCCTTATTTACACATGTAACTATTTCCCACATTTTCTCCCTTAATTCTCATAACAATTTTCATGAAGTAGGCTCTGTCATTTCCCCCTATTTTGCATCTGACTTAACTGAGGCCAGACAGCAATAGTAAATTCTCCCAAAAGACTTCCCTGACTGAAAACGCTAAATGCAGATGTGGCTTTGTTTGTAGTTTCCAACAGGAGTTCTCACTTCTGGGATATATATGTAAAAATTTGGAATTACCAAACATCCTCATTTCAACGCTGTGAAGTTATTGACGGGTCCCAAGTGAGTGCTCACCTGTAGACATGCCATGTATTTATAGGCTGTTTCATTCCCACAGGTCTGAGGGAGCTGTGATCTTTGTATCAGGCCAGGTGACCAGCAGATGGATGTGGACTCTGAAAGCCAGGAGGGACAAAGGCTTTGTAAATGTAGCTGCTGCAACAGTTTCTCGGCTCTGTTTTGCAACATAATCTTTTGCAAAAAAGACAAAGATAAAGATGCACACTTAAAAGTAGAAGAATCAACAGATGTCATGGATATTTTTAAACCAATTACTGAAGCATTCCTGCAGAAGCAGGCACATGAAATATAGATGTGGCTTCCTGCACCAAATTTGATTTATTTCTGAGATCGTTCCTTCATCACAGCTTGAGCTGCATTCCAATGTATTCTGAGCAAGCCAGATGAGCAATCAGGGCATTCCTGGTTGTTCGCAACCCTGCAGACAATTTACAAGGCATATTAGTGCCAATGGCTTTAATAACAATTACTACAGAGCACTGTTTTCTCACCAAGGGTTGGAGGCTGGAAGGTCTGCTCAGACTCCCTACGTGACTGGTTAAACAAATAAATACCTCCTTCTGTACTTCTGACCGTCTTCCAGTTTCCACCCAGAGCAGGTCTTCATAGAAATGAACCCTGGGGCAATGGTGCCCAGGAACACAGGTTGCAGCTTTGGGGAGGGGTGTTCTCTGAAATTTACAACTTATAACCTCTGCACCTTCCATTAGAAGAGTATGTAATAATGGCGCACTGGGACTTCTCTGGTGGTTCAGTGGTTAAGACTCCGTGCTTCCATCTGCCCCTGGGTTCAATCCCTGATCGGGGAACCAAGATCCCACATGCCCCTGTGATGTGGCCCAAAATAATAAGCACTCACTGCCTTGTGGCAGGGCTACATGTTCTTATGGGACAGAGATATCCCATTAATAAGGACAGGTGTTCGGTCTAACTCATTAGCAAATGATCAATGAGCTCCTAATTTGTGCCTGGCAGTGGAGACATAATTGTAAACAAGATAAACAAAGTCACTGGAATTTGGGTGAAAACACTCACAAGGAGTAACAAATACGCTGAGTATTATGAAAAGATTTTGCTTACGTTCCTCCCTTCTTGTGTTTAATCCATTGGTTCTCAAAGTGGGGTCCCCAGACCAGCAGCTGCAGCCTCACTGGGGAATTTGTTGGAAATGCATATTCTCAGGCCCACTCATGCTCAGCTGACTCAGGCAGTCCGGAGATCAGTGTTTCAACAAGCCTCAGCAAGCCTTGATGCATGCTCAAGGTTGAGAAGCTCTATTGCGGCCCAGTCAAGAATAAACCCACGCTAGCTGAATGTGGATCAAAGAAGCACGTTATTCTAGAGTTACAAAAATGCTCAGGGGACTTCCCTGGGGGTCCAGTGGTTAAGACTCTGCGCTTCCTCTGTGGGGGCGGTGCAGATTCAGTCCCTGCTTGGGGATCCAAGATTCCACATGCTATGTAGTGTGGCCAAAACAAATCCCACAAAACTCAGTAAGCCCCATAGTGCAAGCTTCATGGTAAACTGTGCTGGGGAATGTGGCCTTGAGGTCAGAGCAGGCTGACTGCTTTTTCCACGCGTCCAGACTTTGGAGCCCGCCCTTGGGGTGGGGGTCTTCTAACTTAGGTGACTCCCCGCTGCTCTATGAGGCCTTGTCCATATATCCTCTAAACAGAGAGTTTCAGGCCTTCACTCTCTGCCCAAAGGAAGAGCCGAGCAGGTGGGCTCACTGCAGGGGAGTGGTGATAGAGGGGACACCTTTCCTACAACCCAGAGTCAGGCAGTGACTGAGCACCAGAGCAGGCTGTCCCATGAATTAAACAGCAACTTCTCACACCTTGGTCCCATCCTTTAGTGAAACATGAATGGAGTCAGATTGTCATCAATTAGATGAGCTGTTCCTTCTGGGAAAGGAAGAGAGAGCAGAAAGCAAGTGGAACAAAGGAGCCTGATCATCCTCTCCATTTTTTGAGGAAAGGAGAGATCTCATTTGCAATAGAGATAAAGGACAGGGCTGAGGAGCATGTGTGCATGCTAAGTCGCTTGAGTTGTTTCCGACTCTTTGTGACCCTATGGACTGTGGCCTGTGAAGTTCCTCTGTCCATGGGATTCTCCAGGCAAGAATACTGGAGTAGGTTGTCATGCTCTCTTCCAGGGGATCTTCCTGATCCAGGGATCAAACCCATGTCTTCTGCATTGACAAGAAGATTCCTTTACCACTAATACCACCTGGGAAGCCCCTGAGGAGCATGGCTCCTCCTAAGAAAGGGAGAATCGGAAGACACCATGGGTTAAGGCATGGTGTTTCAGGTGGGAGTAAGGTCAGAAACATTTTCAGATGCTCACAGAGGAGACAGTTGATTTTAGCTGATTTGACTGAATGGTTCCCTACTAATTGCATTCTCTCAATTTTTTTTCTTTCAGACTTTTCTCTATTGCTCTACCTTTGTTCTCTGACTTCCTTTCTCTCTCTCCTAATTTCTTCCTCTTTGAGCATCATCCTCATGCCAGGCAACTGTAGCTGACTGAGGCTTACATAACTTGGAAACGCTGGCTAGCTCCATCAGGAGTGTGAGAGGTGCATAGGATTGTTGGTGTGTCTCTGCTTGGGAGGAGGGAGTGATGATGGGGTGATGGCTGCTTGTGTGCACAGGCCAGCCATATCCTTGCCAATTCATCAGTGACTTGCTGAGGATGTTTGCAAAGATGTCCCAGATCTCACTGGATCCGATGTGGCATTGGATCTCATCAGGGAACTGGAAAGAGAGGAGAAGGAAGCATGGGGAAAGTGCATCTACCTTGTGAGGAAAGAGAAGTTGGCTCACCACCTAGAGCATTCTGCAAACAGGATATACGTGACAAGTCACAAAAAAGCAGCCGCTACTCCAGGGAGCCTCCAGGTTGAAACCAAGATGCTCCTAGACCGGGAGGAAAGGTCTGCCTCACCTTGCATACAGGGGGCGCTATTTCCTGTTCAGGCTTTGGCTCCCATCCTTACACCAGTGTGTCGTATGCTCACGGCACACACGTCTCTGCAGAGCTCAAGGGCTGCTTATCCAGATGCATCCTGTCCAACCTGGGATCACTCCGCTTTACTCCTAATCCTCTCTTCTGTGATTCTCACCACAAGTAGATACCACACAATGGGACACATGCTAGACAAGGAAACACAACAGAAACTCTTCATAAGTCCCGCCATATACCCTGCAGCCCCAATTTATCTCTGCAATAGTTAGGGTTCCTTTAGGTAGTGAAAAACAGAGCCCTCCTATGTCTGCACTTGAGAGCTTAACCAAGGGGAAATGAAACAAATAGGCAGCATATGGAGAAACAGAGCATCGCTTTATTAATAACAAAGGTTGGAAGCTGTTGCTTAGGTTAAGAGGCAGAATGAACTTGCTAGTTCCTCCAGCCCCCAATGCTGGGAAAGATTGAAGGCAAAAGGAGAAGCGGGTAACAGAGAATGAGGTGGTTAGATAGCATCACTGGCTGAATGGACATGAATTTGAGCAAACTCTGGGAGATAGTGGAGGACAGAGGAGCCTGGCATCCTGCAGCCCATGGGGTTGTAAAGAGTCGGATATGACTTAGTGACTGAACAGCAAGTTCCTCCAGCCTAGGTCTAGAAAGAACCCATCCAAGCGGACATTTGAATGATCAAAGGACACAATCAGGTCTCTGCTTCTCACTGGAGATGGAAGAAGGGGACAAATGAATGGTGCTCATGATCTTTGATGGGCTACTCCAGCCTCTGTAGACATTGGACCATAGATTTGTCCACCAACCATGTAACTGACTCCACCACTGTGGGGAGGAACAGAGGCAAGTGGCCAATCTTCAGGCATAACCTTCCACACACTAGAATATTTCAAGAGAAGAGAAGGTTTCCCACAGCAGCAGCCTGAATGCTCTCATTCTCCTTTACTCCTCTTTTCTCTAAACTGAATAGTGTATAATGAGAATGAGAATTCAAATAAGAAGACAAACAGTTGTGAGAGCCTAGAGTGGGGAATCATTAATTTGATCTGAAGGTTTGGAGAAGGTTTTCACAAAAGAGGTGATGGATGAGTGGATCTTGAAAAATGAGCTGGTGTTTATTAGGAAGAGAAAGAAAGTTTTCTGGGCAGGATTGTAGATGTGAGCGTTCGTCTTGTTTGGGTAACAGCAAAATGTCCAGTGTGTTCTGAGTCTGGAATATGAGGGGAGCCAAGAAGAGGGAGGTTTTCTTATTGGATAAAGTGCAAAGGAAAGGGTATGTTTGGGCGGAAGGCTGGCCCAGGACAGGGGTATCTACCAGGCATTGTCTTGGCAGGAACAAGAATTTGGATCTTTGGAGAAAGTGTTCTTGCTGCTATAGAAGCTTGTTTCTCTGGCTGTTATGCTGCTCTCAGTTAGGTATCATATCTGGGTCCCTGGCTTCTACCACTTGGGACAGAAGAGCCTTGTTCTTTTGTGGAACGTCAAAGGATTTTCCTGGTGGCTCAGATGGTAAAGAACCTGCCTGCAATACAGGAGACATGGGTTTGATCCCTGGGTTGGGAAAATCTCCTGGAGAAGAAAATGGTTACCCTCTACAGTATTTTTACCTGGAGAATTCAATGGACAGAGGAGCCTGGCGGGCTACAGGAACCCACCAGGCTCCCCTGTCCATGGCATCACAAACAGTCAGACATGATTGAGCGACTAACTCTTTCACTTTTTTCACTTTTCACAGGGGTTCACAGAAAGGCCGGGTGAGAGATGTTACTTGAAATCCTTTACAGGCATTTCTATTTTCTAAAGAGATGGGCAAAGTGCCGGAGCAGAAATGAGACTCTTTTGAACCCTATAAAATACTGCTAAACTTCATCTTTTAAGGTCAAAGAAGTAAGTGGCTCTATTCTTTTTTTTTTTTTTCAGAAATTCTTCCCCAAAGTCACTTTGCAAGGTCTGAAGTGCGGGATGCATGTGCTGAGAGCCCTTGAACTTTTGCCTTGGAAGAGAAGGAGCTGGCGTCATCCCCCTTTTGTTTCAGGCAACGGGAGTTTTCCGGTGTTGTGAGCACAGTGCTGGGCCACATTCTTCCAGAAAGTACTGCTTTTCCTTCCCCCACAGTCTGCTGGAGATAGAAATTTCCACAAAAGAATCAGGAAGATGTGGTGAGTAAGATGCGCCTCTCACTGTTCTTTACTGAAGATGTGGTGATGCTGGCTTGGAGGAAAGTGATACAAGGTGTACCCCAAATGTGCCAGCTGTAGTGCCAGGGTGCTTTTTTCATCCTAAGAAATAGGACATTGCTATTCCAATGACACAGGCAAGAAAACTGAGCCCCAGGACTGTTTATTTTATGATGCCAAGATTTGTGCTCTTCCCACGTTCTTAAGAAGGTTGAGGGGTCAAGATATTTGTTGGAATCATAAACTGATTCCTTTTCAGAAACCTACTGACTTTCCATTAGGGGTTTGGGTGTTTAAAACTGATCAGCTGACCACATTGTAAGTTCTCTGGGGTAGGGCTCTTGTCTCTTTTATTCACTGCTTGTATTTCCAGAACCTAGAACAATACCTGGCACAGAGTAATTTCTCAGTATTTATTATTGCATAAATGAATGAATGGTAGACATTCAATTGGAGAAGGCAATGGCACCCCACTCCAGTACTCTTGCCTGGAAAATCCCATGGACAGAGGAGCCTGGTAGGCTGCAGTCCATGGGGTCGCTAAGAGTCAGACACGACTGAGCGACTTCACTTTCACTTTTTGCTTTCATGCATTGGAGAAGGAAATGGCAACCCACTCCAGTGTTCTTGCCTGGAGAATCCCAGGAACGGGGGAGCCTGGTGGGCTGCAGTCCATGGGGTCGCACAGAGTCAAACATGACTGAAGTGACTTAGCAGCTTAGCAGCAGACATTCAATAATTTACTAAAGAGAGACACACTGTGCCAACATGGTACTTTCCATCTACTCACTTAAAAATATCTGAAACATAGGTACCATGTTCTTGGCATTACAGCACATCACTATGGAGGGGACAGATAGACATCGTGCATGGGTCCTGTCCTGGATCAGATTCTGGACCCAGAAGGGAGGTAAATTTCAAGGGGTAATGACAAATGATCAGAGAGATACTTAGATAATGTTATGCAAGTTATCAGGAGGGAAAAATGTCTTTTAACTGGTGGAACCAGGGTGGTAATATTAACAACATTTGAACAGACCCTTGAAATTGTTGTTTACCCCAACAATTTAGGAAACCAAACCTAGACAGCATATTAAAAAGCAGAGACATTACTTTGCTAACAAAGGTCCGTATAGTCAAAGCTATGGTTTTTCTAGTGATCATTTATGGATGTGAAAGTTGGACCATAAAGAAGGCTGAGTGACAAAGAACTGATGCTTTTGAACTGTGGTGTTGGAGAAGACTCTTGAGAGGCCCTTGGACTGCAAGGAGATCCAACCAGTCCATCCTAAAGGAAATCAGTGCTGAATATTCATTGGGAGGACTGATGTTGAAGCTGAAACGCCAATACTTTGGCCACCTGATGCAAAGAACTGACTGATTTGGCAAGACCCTGATGCTGGGAAAGATTGAAGGCAGGAGGAGAAGGGGACAACAGAGGATGAGATGGTTGGATGGCATCACCGACTCAATGGGCATGAGTTTGAGCAAGCTCTGGGAGATGGTGATGGACAGGGAAGCTTGGCGTGCTGCAGTCCATGGGGTTGCAAAGTGTCAGACACAACTGAGCGACTTAACAACAACAACATACCAGCCATTCAGTGTGCATGTGGGTTGGATTAAAAAATAATAAAAATAATAGTCAACTGAATCGACCAGTTCTCTAATTTCACTGTCTAGCTGATGCAATCAAATAATCAATCTTGTTTGGGTACCAATGCTCCTGAATGTATTTCTGTGGCAAATGAAACATGAGCTAGGCTCAGCATCTTGCTTCAACTTTCCACACTGAGCGTTCTCACTTCAACAATTCATTAAAGCCCTGCATCTGTGCCAAGATCTCCCTTGCTTCCTTTCTTCCTCTCTCCTTCATTAAAACAGAGCAATTATGCAATCCTATTCCTCTGCCCAGGGCTCATTCTAAAAATGTTCCTCTGCAAATGCCGCTGCTTGGCTGATTGGCACCAGGAGACAGCGGGAGATGGCAGGAGCTCTTCTCCTGAGTCTAGTTTGGCGAAATGCTTTGTCTGGGATGGGCTGTGGGTCACTCCTAACCCCAACCGCAGGGACTAGAGCAAGAATTAAAGAGAGAGGGTGCAGGGAGGCAGTGGCCGGTGAAGCTGATCTGGCCTCTGTACCCTGACAATTAATTAAATCTCAGAGTCAGAGTTTTGGGTAACATAGAAAAGAATAGCTTTATTGCTTTGCCAGGCAAAGGAGGCCACAGAAGGCTAATGCCCTCAAAACTGTGTTCCCCCTTGAGGCAGTAGGGAGTTTTCTGGTAATGGTTCAGACAGGATGTGATCAGCTCGTGGACACTCTTCTGATTAGTTGGTGGGAGGTAAGTGGGAGTCAGCATCACCAACCTTCTGGTTCCAGTGGTTCTGGGGCCTATGTGCTGTGGGCACCATATGGTTCACTTCTCCCACCTGGTGGGAGTTTCAGGATCTGAAAAACAGCTAGAAGATATTATGTGTATTCCTTGAGGAGAAGCCAGGATCCAGGCCCAAGGCTGTGCTATTGCTTCTTTTGATTGTTCATCCCTCTCTCTGTATCCTCTCCCTTCCCTAATTATCAACTGTTTGAACCTGCCCTTTGGAACTCAGTGAAGAAAGGCACAGAAAGGCTTTTGTGCCCAGGAGCCCCAGAGGGTCCTGCTAGGTATCAAGGGGTAGGCGAAGGGACAAGTTGAACGGATGGCTCAGTGAGTCATGGACTATTAGGCCACCCAGATCCTTGTCTATAATGTATGTTTAAGATGCAGATGGAGAAAATGATGTCTGCAAACCCAGGGCTGATCTGCTTAAGAACACACAGCTGGAAACAGGAACACTGCCATTGACAGTAGGCTTTCTCTTTCGCATTTCCTGTGTCCCAACTCCTGGATGAAGCAGTGGAGGAGGTGAAGGTGCCTGAGGGAGGCCCAGGACCACTCTACTCACAGGTGGGACCTCTCTGCCTGGCTGCCTTCTGGTTGATGGAATGGACACTTGGAGTTCAGAGCCCAGAAGCAAATGCCATAGGGGCACGGAGGGTTGTGGGTTTTGCCCCTGAGAGACTAGCCCATGAATAAGAAAGAATGAGTGTAAAGGGGCAAGGGAGCCTGAATGAAGCAGCTCTTTCAAGTTGCAAAGAAAGATGTAAAGGAGCCCCCTCCCCTCAGCGACAGTGGTTGCCATCTTGAAGTCCCCCAGGTCTAAGCTCAATGTTTTCCAGACTGAGTGTTGAAAGCAAAGTGTAGTCACTCAGTCGTGTCCAACCCTTTGCGACCCCGTGGATTGTAGCCCACCAGGCTCCTGTATCTGTGGGATTTCCCAGGCAAGAGTACTGGAGTGGGTTGCCATGCCATCCTCCAGAGGATCTTCCCAATCCAGGGATTAAACCCGGGTCTCCTGCATTGTGGGCAGATTCTTTACTTTCTGAGCAACCAGAAAACTGAACACCAAACTAAACCAAACAACTCAAACTCCAACCTCCTCCACAAATGTCCAAACCCCTTAATTCTTTCAACTGCTCCCAACCCCATCCACATCCCAACCACCCACCTCCCAGAAACCCACGACTCTCCCACCGAATGACTTTGAGGGGCTGTCCAGAGTCTGGTGATGACAAACGGTCTTCTCAGACCAAAGGGCTCTTTCTTCTGTCCTCGCTTTGCCCTCTGTGGGCTCCTGGGAAAACCAGGAGGGAACCCTCCCTCAAGCTGCTCTTCTGGGGGTGGGGGTCTGCAGGAGACTCACAGGATCTCTCAGGCCCTCCGCCAGCCTCGTCCCGCCCCACTCAGGCTTGGGGAGGATGGTAGCTCTGGGGACACCCTTCCTTTCCCAGTGCCTGCTTGGGATGGGAGCACAAGTGTCTGGAAGGGAACACAATGTCCTCTGAGCTCCTGCTGCATCCCCCGCCCCCCGGCTCTGTGTTCTATTGTGAAGCCCCTTCCTCATCACACTTGCTTCCAGATCCAGATGTGGGAGAAGGTGGTGACAACTCCAGGGGTGTGTGTGGGGTGGGGGTGGATGGGGAGGTAGCATGAGGAAGCCTTTTTCCAAGATACTATCAGCATCTAACTCAGCTACAGCTTCTCTAATACTGATGCTTTTCTTTTTTCCAGTTACATAAACATATGTACTTATATATATAGTTTTGAATATTTATATATGTAGTTTTATATGTGTGTGCATGTACTCAGTCATGTCTGACTCTTTTGCGCCCCCGTGGGCTATAACCCACCAGGCTCCTCTGTCCATAGAATTGTCCAGGCAAGAATACTGGAGCAGGTTGCCATTTCCTCCTCCAGGGGATCTTCCCGACCCAGGGATTGACCCTGAGTCTCTTGTGCCTCCTGCACTGGTTATAGTTATATATGTATATATATATAGTTTTAAAATCAAGTTGTGGCTTTATATATATATAAGTATGTATTTAGTTATATATATAATTTTTTAAAATTGAGTTGTGACTATATATAACTATAATTATATGTAGTTTATATAATCATATAATTTTTTAATCAAGTTATGGCTATATATATAAACTATACCTATAGTTATATATATATAGTTTTTAAAAAATTCCAGTTGTGAGTATATATAAAACTATAGTTATATGTAGTTTTATATAGTTATATATAATTTTTTGATCAAGTGTGGCTATATATATAACTAAACATATAGTTACATATACAGTTTTTTAAAAATCAAGTTGTGACTACAATTTAACTATAGTTGTATATATATGAATATATATATATATAGAGAGAGAGTTCTTTATATAGCTTTTTTAATCAAGTCATGGCAGGCAAGGAGAGTCTTTGCAGCTCACATCCTTCCCCGGCATAATAGCAGCTGTCACTGATGGAGTGGTTACTATGCACAGGCACAGTGCCAAGTGTTTCATACATTTCATATGACGCTCACTTTCCCAGGGAGGTGCTCGTGTTATCACACGCTCGATATCTGAGAAAATTGAGGTACGGAGAGGTCCAGGAACTTGCCCCTGTGCCTGGTATTTGAAGCCAGGCATTTGAAATAAATGCAGAGCACAGACTGCTCAGGAGGTCTCCATCTTCCTGTTCTAGTCCTGCACGGTGGCTCTTAAAAACTCAGGAGACATGAATTTGACATTCTGGATTCTTTCCAGGACAGTTTTCTCAGGTTGGATTTTGGTCTGAATGGTGAAGGTCATGGAGTTCGAGGTGCGTGTGGAAGCTGGTTGGGAAAAGACATCAGTTCCTCTTTATGTATTATCTAGTGACTTAATACATCACATACAATTTTGAGAAATTAACTTGAAAAACATGATAAGAGAAAACCACTGCTTTACGGAGAAACAGGCTCCTATCAGGTCAGATTGGGTCACGTGAATTATTTGGCTATTTCTTTGCTTCTGACGCTGCAGTTGGGCTGAGGCAGGGACACTGAAGCAGGACTGGACAGATCCAGGAAGACCCATGGACCCATGTACCTTCATGCTCCATGCTTCATGCTTTAACACCTGGAAGAGGATGCAAATTAAGCATGGCGACATTTTCTGTTGACTCCAGAGGGAGCCTCGGGGTTTTTTCCTCAATCCTCTGCAGCTTCTACCTGCAGAGTGGAGCTGGCATATAAGTCTGTGGAAAACAAACATAAGAGGAAGTACAAACACACATAAGAGAGATACAAGGACAGAACAACACAAAACTAGATAATCTGAGTTCCAACCTATGGTGTGCTTTCTGAGGCTCTACTCTTCCCTGTTCTCTGTGATGGATACCATCTAAGCCCATCTAAGCCCAGGGCCAGAGCTCAGACTTTGGGGCTCACTGAAATCTGGTTTCAAGAAAGCATAAGACTGATGGAGAATAGAACATTCCTTCTTCTATTAAGGTTTAATTTCCAGCACTTCACCATATGCCCTCCATATCGTTAAGCCTTACCCCACTCCCACTCCTACCCGCCCCAACCCTGTGCCGTACCTCTCCTCAGGTGTGTGCTGATACCCCTGGGCTACAGAAAGGTGATCATCATCCCAGTGAAAGACAAAAGACAGATCCAGGTGTCTGTAGAGGTGGAGAAGCCGCGTGAGGAGCTGTACCAGCTGTTTGGTTATGGAGATGTGTTAAAAAAAGAAAAGAAAGACAAAAGACAGGAGCAGGGGGTGGAGAATTTCAAAAAATCAGACCTTTAGAGCAAGTCGCCATATAAACTCAATCCACACTTGTATGGGGCTTACTATGCCCTGGGCACTATTCTAAGCATATGGCATATAACTCTTGGATACTCACAACAATGCTATGTGGATGTTTGCATTATTATTACAGAAGGGAGACTGAGGCACGTAGAGGTTACGGAACTTGTCACAGGTTATACAGAATGTAAGCGTCAATGTGAGTCTATGGGCAGACTGGCTCCTGAGTGATGCTGCTGTCAGATGGCTGCTTATTAGCCTTATGTGAATAAAGACAGAAAGACCCAACTGGGATGATAGCTCATTTCATAGGAATGCTTTAATAGGAGTGGAAGAACTGTTCCTTTTATTTTATTTATTTTTGGCTGCACTGGGTCTTCATTGCTGTATGTAGGCTTTCTCTAGTTGTGGTGAGTGGGTGCGTTGTGAAGGTTTCTCATTGTGGTGGCTTCTCTTGTTGAGGAGCACAAATTCTAGAGTGTGGGCTTAGCAGTTGGGGCGCATGGACTTAGTGGCAATCTTCCCGGACTGGGGATCGAACCCTGTCCCTTGAATTGGCAGGTGGACTCCTAACCACTGGACCACAATATGCCTGACCAAGCTTTTGCTTGGGTTCTGAAAGGAGGACTTGATATTAGGGAGGGGGAGAGAAGGCTACATTAATAAAGTACCTGCAATATGCCAGGGACCGTGTTAAGTGCTTTTATATATAGATTCTCATATTTCTTCCTTCTAGCTCCACTCTCATCCCCTTCTCTCACATGATCCCTGGAAGGAAAATTGACTCTTCCAAAGCCACACAGCCAGACATTAGTAAAGTTAGGATTCAAAGCCCATTCAGTCTGCCCTTCCACTCCATGAAGTGAGCAAAGAATATCCTTCACTGAAGGAGAAAAAGGAAGTTAATTTGTTAATATGAAACTCTGCTGCTTTGCCATTTGAAGGACTCCTCTGATGTCCAATCCTGGCTCATGAGGGCTTGGGGAGGGACAGTGAGAGGCCATAGGGGTAGGGGTTCTTGTGAAATTGTGACTAGTTTTTACAGAAACCCATAGTTGCTATGATTCTGGACTATTCTCTCTGATCCATGACCTAAGTCAACGTGTTGCTAGAAGGCAATTAAGTGTTCCAATTTGAAATAAATTCTGCTTTAGGAAAGAGAGAAAGAACAGAGTGTAGAAGCTCAAGCTCAAGATGATTCTTCATTCTGAACTGTTTCTGCAGCTGAGAAATGAGATCAGTGTTCTCTGCCTATTTTATTGATAAGTGAATAATGGCTTCTTGCAGCCTCCAAAGTTCTATCATTGTCAGGCCTGCAATCTAGTGGTTTATTAAGAGGGACCAGAAGTGCTGTTGGTGGAAAAAGTCTATGTTCCCGAGCTCATCTTGACTTACCTCGGCTTTAACAATTTCTTTCCTTGAACAGGCTCTGGCTTCTGGTTTGGAAGATCTCAATATTTCTGCTCTAGTTGCCAGTAAAAATGAGGGGCTGCCTGACATCTGGCCTCTCATTGTCAGTATTGTTGAAAATTGAATTCCCCAATCCTCTGACTTCCCTTGACTTTATTGATCCGAGTGCCTCGAGCTTCCCATTCACCTATAGTGGTGTTTGTGAGAACAAAACCATAGAGGTCACAGGAGGCTATTTTATTTCCCATCCATCCATCCATGTATCCATCCACCCACCCATCCCAACCTCCTTGAGTGCCTACTCTGTGCAAGTTGCTGCTAAGTTGCTTCAGTCGTGTCCGACTCTGTGTGACCCCATAGACAGCAGCCCACCAGGCCCCTCCGTCCATGGGATTTTCCAGGCAAGAGTACTGGAGTGGGGTGCCATCACCTTCTCCACTGTGCAAGTTGGAGCCATGCAAAGCTCAAAGTACAATGGGCTGAGGTTGAGAAACAGGAAAGAGACTGATGGAAAGGTGTGGATAGAGAGAAACCACAGAGAGAAGCAGGGGCCACCATGGTGAGGATTATGGATTTTAATTTAGTTATGATAGGATGCATTGCAGCTCTTAACAGGATGCTCTGAACTAATTTTTAAGAAGCTACCCTAGCTTCTTTTGGAGAATAGATTGCAGGAGTAAACATCAACAGAGAGCCTAGCTAGAAAGGCATTGCAGAAGTCCAGGCAAGATGATGACTTGATTTGAACCAGCAGGCAGCCAGGGAGTTTGACATAATTGATTCTATTTGGGATATCATATGCAGGTAGAGCTAACAGACCTGCTGATGGGCAAGGGGTGGATGGGCAAAGAAAGGAAGAAGGAGAACAGACTTCTGGCTTGGGTAACTGAGAGACTGCAGGTGCCATCATGTGAGAAATGGAAAAGCTGGGGTGAGGGCAAGATTAAAGAATGTAAGGTCTTTCGGTTACTGAATCCGAGCTCACTTTTCTCGCCACACGATAGGCCTAGGAATCAGAGTCAAGGGGCGGAGGCATGGAATATGGCTGAGGAGATGGCAGACTAATGTCTCTAAGTAACCATCTTATCAGGGTCTGGATGCCAGCTTCTTTTATAGATCAGAGATGGGGGGAAATGAGGAAACAAAGTAAAAAGGCCTATAAGCTTTCAAACATCTCCTAGAAAGGCAAGCCTCAGGCAGGGGAATGTGTTAATTTCTTCCTTCCTGCCATCTATAGGTGGATAGGGTTTGAACAAAGGCACTTCAACAGTCAGGCAGAGGGGCAGGATTCACTGGCTGGACATTATGTATGATTATAATAACAGAAGCAATGGAAAGCAAGTCAAAGGAACAGTTCCAACATGGAGTCAGAGTTGACTTCTCCCTACAACACTTTGAGTTTTAACTGTTCTTGACTCTCAGTAGAAGCCCAAGGCAGGTGCAAGGCTGGCCCCCAGCTTAGCCTGCATTTCAGGTTATTCTTTGGTGAACAGCTGTAGTGATCACAGTAGCAAAACGTGAGTGTGGGTGAGGCCCTGCAGAGAGTGGGAAGGTGAAGACCTTGGCACCCCTGCCAAGCTTTGCAGCCAACTTGCTGAGCCAGGGCAGACAGGAACTGTCTGGGGCCACATCTCACATCGTGTCCTTTGCCGCCTGAGGGGAACACAGGGATTAATTAAGAGATCCCAAAAGGAATTTTTAATGTCTTGGGAAAAAAATCTGGGCTAGAGAGACCATCACCATTTTAATCAATTCTATTTAAGCAGTGTTAAGGTTCACTTTGTTATTTTCACATACATCATGCCATTTGCTTCTCACTGTAACTTAGAAGAAGTAGGTTCTGTGGTCCCCAATTTATAGGAGGGAAGCTCAATGAAATTATATAATATGCCTAAGAATAGTCAGAGGTGTTTGAAGAAGTAGCAAGACGAACAGAATGGGGGTAGAGATGAATTAATTATTTTTTCGAGTGTAGGCAGTGGAAAGAGGACTAGTACTTGCCTGTAGAGTTTCGAGCACATGTCAGCAAATATAAGGAAGGAAGAAAAGACCAGGTCATCACAAAACACTTATATTGGGTTGGCCAAGATATTCGTTTGGGTTTTTCCACTATATCTTATGGAAAACCTTGAACAAATGTTTTGACCAACTCAATAAAACAGTTTTAATTGTCACATCTTTGCATGTCTGTCTGCTCTACAGGTGGCACAGTGGTAAAGTATACCCCTGTCAAGGCAGGAGACACAAGAGACACAGGTTTGATCCCTGGGTTGGGAAGATCCCCTGGAGAAGGAAATGGCAACTCACTCCAGTATTCTTGCATCTGGAAAACTCCATGGACAGAGGAGCCTAATGGGCTACAGTCCATGGGGTTGCAAAGAGTTGAACATGAGTAAGTATGCACACACTACTCTACCCCTAATGGTCTGCTGCTTTGTCCATCTTGAGAATGCCTCAGTTTAGTCCAGTTCAGTCCCTCAGTCATGTCTGACTTTTTGTGGCCCCATGGACTGCAGCACGCCAGGCTTCCCTGTCCATCACCAACTCCCAGAGCTTGCTCAAACTCATGTCCAATGATGCCATCCAACCATCTCATCCTCTGTCATCCTTTTCTCCTCCTGCCTTCAATCTTTCCCAGCATCAGGGTCTTTTCCAATGAGTAAGTTATTCACATTAGGTGGCTAAATATTGGAGCTTCAGCTTTAGCATCAGTCCTTCTGATGAATATTAAGGGTTGATTTCCTTTAGGATTGACTGGTTGGATCTCCTTGCAGTCCAAGGACCCTCAGTTTTCTCAAACACCACAGTTCAAAAGCATTAATTCTTGGGCGCCCAGCTTTCTCTATGGTCCAACTCTCACATCCATACACGACTACTGAGAATGCCTATTTCTCCTTTAAAACCTACCTCAGGCATTATAGCTGACAGGCTCTGGGGTAGTTTTCTTATTTCAAAGTCTCTTTATTTAAGGAAATTCCCCTTCTCAGGAGAAGAAGCAGGGTTAGGCAGTCAGATGTTGACCATTTCAACCTCCGTAGCTACAGCAAATTAAAGCTGAGCTGGACACCTGACCCATGAAGAATCAATTTATTGTCTAGCTAGTGAAAAATCTGTCTCCTGGGATTTTGAAGTAAGGGGACTCTGAGTCTGCAACCCATGGGTAATAGAGATTAGAGATTGAAAGAATCTTTGGGCCTATGGACTTCCTGGTGGCTCAGATGGAAAAGTGTCTGCCCACAATGCGGGAGACCTGGGTTCAATCCCTAGGTCAGGAAGACCCCATGGAGAAGGAAATGGCAACCCACTCCAGTACTCTTGCCTGGAAAATTCCATGAACTGAGGAGCCTGATAGGCTACAGTCCATGCGGTCGCAAAGTTGGATGGCGACTGAGCGATTTCACTTTCACTTTGGGCCTATAAAAGAAAACAACGGTCTCAAAGGCCCCTTTTGAATCATCTAACTTCAGAGAAAACAAAACCGACCTTTAGGTCCCGCCCTGATGCTCCAGGCCAGTTGTATCCACCTGGGACTTATCACCCCCTGCCCAAAACCTCCCACCCCCTGTTCAACTACAAATGCCATCTCAGCTTGAAGAATATCCAAAATGTCCTGCCTGACTAACGTTTCCCTTATCGTTTCCATAAACCTCCCTTTAAATATGAAGCCTCCCTGACCCCTCTCGTGCTCAGCCTGGTCGTTAGGCCAACTGTCACCCCTCCTTGCCTGAATAAAGGTAACCTACCTCCCTTGAGGTCCTCTCTCCTCTTCTGCCTCGGCCCGAACTATACCTTACAGAGATGAACAGTCACGCGAAAGTAGAGCTGGAGTCAGTATCTCTCAGCTGACATTACTGTGGAGATCAGGAATCACAAGTAAGTAATTCAAATCCAATTACGTCCAATAATTTACTCAAGACCACTGGCTGCTTGTCTGATTCTGAAGACTGGCTCATTCAACATCCACTCTCACTCCTTTCTACCATGTCTTTCTGTTCTAAAGGGAATACTAAGCTGAACACTATGCTTTTGGAACACTTGTGGGCCAGGTTCTGCATCTGATTTCGGTTCTGTTGAGTGAATGAGATGGGCTGAGACTTGGAAGGGAGAGTGACCCATATGGGGTGTCAGTCAGACATAAGGAGAGTGCAACTTCTGGCTCATGTGGCGATAGGGGTGTCTGGTCCTCCAGGATCTGAGGACTGGCATACCTTCTGGTCTCTAGCATCATAAATGCTGAGTGATGGGCAGCTGGGATGTGAGGATCTCCAATGCAAACATCATTCATTTCTCCTGGCTTAGTTGTTTCTGTTGGAATACATATGTGCTTAAGTCCTAGGGCTCTAGTAAATTACTTTGTGTGCTATAATAGGACTTCCCTGGTGGCTCAGATAGTGAAGAATCTAGCTGCAATGTGGGAGACCCTGGTTTGATCCCTGGGTGGGGAAGATCCCCTGGAGAAGGGAATGGCTATCCACTCCAGTATTCTTGCCTGGAGAATTGCATGGACAGAGGAGCGGGGAAGGCTGTAGTCCAGGGGGTCACAAAGATTCAGACACAACTGAGTGATTTTCATTTGGCCTGGCCCTATAAGAAGTTCCCTTCTGGGACTTTCCTGTGGCTAAGAGTGGCTAAGAGTCTGTGCTCCCAATGCAGGGGACTCAGGTTTGATCCCTGTTCAGGGTACTATATCCTGAATGCTGCATTAAAAGATCTTGCATGCCTCACCTAAAGATCTGGTACAGCTCAATAAGCAAATAAATAAATATTTTAAAAACTTCCCTCCTGCTTTCTCTAGATAAAGTGAATTCTATTGCTTTCATCCACTCACTCTGAACCATTTCTGAATTAGCATTGGGCATGACTGCAATCAAGAGACCTTCTCAGAAAAGGAAATCTGGGAATCTGACCACATTGAATTAGAAAGCAGAGAAGACATGGTTAAGATTAGATATGGAATACTGGTAGTTTACTTTGCCCAGTGAAAAAACAGATAGTGAAATTACCCTGTGTGGTGTCATCTCAAATGAAGGGCCTGTTTAAAGCTTTGCTAGATTCTGTGGCCAATGTTGTATAGACTCTATTGTAAGACTTTGCTATGAAAAGTGTGGTCCATGGAACCACGGCCTTAGAACCACCTGGGAACTTGTTAGAAATGCAAAGTCACAGGACCTGCACTTCTCTCCTGAGTCAGAGCCTGCATTTTAACACGATCCACAGTGTTTTTATGAGAAAGAACAGTGGGCTAGCTCCTGTGCATATGCTGTACACCTTAAAGAAACAGATTGATAAGATCAAACAGACATTGAGCTTAAAGTTTATATAATTTAGTCTGGTCTTTTAAAAACAAGCATACAGAGCTCTGAATACAAAATTAGGTATGCAAATATACGTCTATTTAGAAGCACAGGCAAGGGAGGTACCCGGAAGCTTATATTTTATTAGCATCACAAAAAACTGCCTCAGGCTCCAAGTTTTAACTTTTCTGTTCAGGACTTCCTATGACTACTCTTTAAAATATTTTATTATTTTTAGTCACAGGGCTGATGTAAGCAAAAATCAAACATGGAGACTGATCCTGAGGCCTGTTGTAAGACAAACCAACATTGAATGAACAGCACTGATTGGGAATGGATGAAAATTGGATGAAGATAATGGAAGCTAGAGAACGAATGAAATGGCACAAGTATTTAGATCATGTTGTTGTTGTTTCGTCTCTAAATCATATCCGACTCTTTTGCAACCCCATGGACTGTAGCCCTCCAGGCTCCTCTGTCCATGGGATTTCCCAGGCAAGTATACTGGGGTGGGTTGCTTTGCCATTTCTTTCTCCAGGGGATCTTCCTGACTCAGGGATTGAACCCATCTCCTGCATTGCAAACAGATTCTTTACTGCTGAGCCACTGCTGCTGCTGCAGTCACTTCAGTCGTGTCGGACTCTGTGTGACTCCATAGACGGCAGCCCACCAGGCTCCCCCGTCCCTGGGGTTCTCCAGGCAAGAACACTGGAGTGGGTTGCCATGTCCTTTTCCAATGCATGAAAGTGAAAAGTGAAAGTGAAGTCGCTCAGTCATGTCCGACCCTCAGCCACCCCATGGACTGCAGCCTACCAGGCTCCTCCATCCATGGGATTTTCCAGGCAAGAGTACTGGAGTGGGGTGCCATTGCCTTCTCCGGCTGAGCCACTAGGGAGGCCCTATTTAGACCATAGAAATTGGCAAATTCTACAAAAGAAGACACACTCTGCCCTCGCCCTCTGTGTTGTTCAGTAGCCAAGTCGTGTCCGACTCTTTGTGACCCCCATGGGCGGCAACTCACCCTCTCTACTAGATGTTGAAGGTTTATCTCCAAACTACAATCTTCCCAGTAGATTTTTGAGGGCTGTAGATTTTTTAAAAATTAATTTTTATTAGAATATAGTTGCTTGACAATGCTGTTAGTTTCTACTGCACTAACAAAGTAGATCAGCTACACATGTATATAAACACGTCTTTTTTGGATTTCCTTCCCACTTAGGTCACCACAGAGTACTGACAAGGTTTTCCTGAGCTATACAGTAGATTCTCACTAGTTAATCTATTTTATATATAGTATCGATAGTATGTATATGTCAACCCCAATCTCCTGTTTCATCCCATCCACCCTCTTTCCCTGCTTGATGTCCGTATGTTTGTTCTCTACATCTGTGTCCCTATTTCTGTTTTTCAAATAAGATCACTCATACCCCTTTTCTAGATTTCACATAGGTTTTTGAAGGCAGGCTCTGATTTTATTCATCTCCATACCCTGGTACTGAAGAAAGATCTGGTAGGTGGTATCTCTATCACAGAAACAGTTATGTGATTGCTTTTTATTTTTCCATTTTTTTTTTTTTTTGCTACAACCCAGAAAAAAGTTTCACTGTTAGCCCCAATGTTGAGTATTGCCTATGAATTAATGATTTACTGAAATTGGAAATGGCCAAAAAATAACAGCCTTTCTTAGTGGGAAGTCCCAAGTCTGTTCATGTACCTCTGCAAGTGTTCCTGTACCATTCCTTCAGGTATAGCACTCTTGGGGGGAAGGAAATTAGCTGGGAGGCATTTGCTGAGGTCAGCCTTGGCCTTGGGGCTATGCCATTGTTCCTAGGAGAAACTGTAACCGGAAATGAGATGGAGAATGAAAAAAGGGAAATGGAGCACTGCGCAGTGCTCTGAATGGCTCCCTCTGCATTTCAACTCCTTCAAGAAATAGCCACTAACACAGAAGATGCCCTTAACTTTGCTATGGAGCAAGACAACTTCAAAGTGCTTTCACTTCCATTGAGATAAACAAATGAATAAGATACCATTATATGAATTTGACTGTATTTGTCTTCTTTCAGAGAGAATTCAGCGAACTAAAAGGTAACCGACTCTTTGCGACCCCATGGACTGCAGCACGCCAGGTTCTCCTTTCCATCACCAACTCCCGGAGCTTGCTCAAACTCATGTTCACTGAGTTGGTGATGCCATCCAACCATCTCATCCTCTGTCGTCCTCTTCTCCTCCGGCCTTCAATCTTTCCCAGCTTCAGGGTCTTTTCCATTGAGTCAGCTCTTCGCATCAGGTGGCCGAAGTATTGGAGTTTCAGCTTCAGCATCAGTCCTTCCAAAGGATATTCAGACTTGATTTCCTTTAGGATTAACTGGTTGGATCTCCTTGCAGTCCAGGGGACTCTCCAGAGTCTTATTCAACACCACAGTTCAAAAGCATCAATTCGTGGGCGCTCAGCTTTCTTTATGGTCCAACTCTCACATTCATACATGACCACTGGAAAAACCATGACTCCCATGACACCACCCTGTTCCCTCACCATCAGCCAATCAGAGAATTGATGATTAAATACCAACATCTAGGCCCCACTCTCAGAGGTTCTCATTTAGCTGGTCCAGGTTGGGCCCTGGGCATTTACAAAGTAATATCCCCAGATTTAGCAACACTGAAATAAAGTTCAATTCGATAAAGAGCAAACAGAATCCTCACTGCAAAAAAGCATGAGTTAAGGTTAAGTGTCAGTCCCTTAGATGTGTCCAACTCTTTGCGACCCCATGGACTATAGCCCTTCAGGTTCCTCTGTCCATGGGATTTCTCAGGCAAGAATACTGGAATGGGTGGCTATTCTCTTCTCCAGGGGATCTTCCTGATCCAGGGATCAAACCCAAGTCTCCTGCATTGGCAGGTGGGTTCTTTACCTTCTGAGCCACCAGGGAAGGCCAAAAAAGGACATATGATATTTCAAAACAGTCTCTGGGGCATGGCAGGAAGGTATGGAACATGAGTTACAATCTCTGACTGACCTTCATTGGCCTAAAGGAATAGACATTTCCAGGAAGTTTTCTTCTTATCAATAGGGACAATGCTCTGAATCTAAAACTTGGACTATGAACCACTGAAAATAATAATGTGATAAAGATGGTCCTGGGGTATTCGCCCCTATGTTCACTTCACAGCAAGTCAGTACTATTATGAATGCCTCAACTCAACACCTGCTGGCACCAAATTAAAATTCTTACACATCCAATTACTTTATTTATTTATGGCCATATTGAATGGCTTGTGGGAGCTTAGTTTTTCAACTGGAGATTGAACCCAGGCCATGGCAATGAAAACATTGCATCCTAATATCTGGACTGCCAAGGAATTCCCTTCAATTGGTTTCAATATGGTGCAAATGCATGTTTTTAGCCATTTGGAGCCTGTCTGGTCTGCCTGCCATGGGAAACTGCACCCAACATCTCTAGTCATAAGAACTTAAGTATTTAAAAGCCCCTGATCCACTGTGGGCTTCGGAGCTCTCTGACCCAGACACTCTTCTCCCAACTGTAAAACAACCTCATATTGACACTTAAGTCCATTCTCTAATTCCTTTCTCCTTTGGGGGTCCCCTCACCCTCTTCCCCTTCTGGATGGTGACACTCTGCCAGTTGTCTGTGGAAGGAAGCTGTTCCTTGTGACAGACTTTCCCTATCAGGCAAACCCAAAGGTCACCCTATAATGCTTGTTTTCTGTGATCGTGGTTTTCATTCTGTCTTCCCTTTGATGAATAAGGATAAGAGGCTTATGGAAGCTTCCTGATGGGAGAGACTGACTGTGGGGGAAATGGGGTCTTGTTCTGATGGGCAAGGCCATGCTCAGTAAATCTTTAATCCAATTTTTTGTTGATGGGTGGGGCGGTGTTCCCTCCCTGTTGTTTGACCTGAGACCAAACTGTGGTGGAGGCAATGAAGATAAAGGAGACCTCCTTCAAAAGGTCACATGCACGCACTGCTGCACTCAGTGCCCTGACCCTGCAGCAGGCCACCGCTGCCCCACGTCTCTGCCAGAGACTCCTGGATACTCACAGGGAAGTTTGGGTCAGTCTCTTGTGGGGTCACTGCTCCTTTCTCCTGGGTCCTGGTGCACACAAGGTTTTGTTTGTGCCCTCCAAGTCTGTTTCCCCAGTCCTGTGTAAGTTCTATAATCAAATTCCACTGACCTCCAAAGTCAAATTCCCTTCAGGTTCTCAGTCCCTTTGCCAGATCCCCAGGTTTGGAAATCTGTTGTGGGTCCTAGAACTTTCTTAACAGTACAAGAATTTATTTGGTATAATTGTTCTGCAGTTTGTGGGTCGTCTGCTTGGCGGCTCTATGGTGGAGTTAATGGCGACCTCCTCCAAGAGGGCTTATGCCACACACTGGGTGACCCAGGTCTGCTGCACCCAAAGCCCCTGCCCCTTTGGCAGGCCACTGCTGACCTATATCTCTGCAGGAGACAAACAAATACTCAAAGATAGGTCTGGCTCAGTCACTGTGATGTCTCTGGGTCCTAAAGGAAATCAGTCCTGAATGTTCATTGGAAGGACTGATGCTGAAGCTAAAACTCCAATACTTTGGCCACCTGATGCAAAGAACTGACTCATTGGA
>NW_011494771.1:202492-231608 GCF_000754665.1 Bison bison bison
ACCCTGATGCTGGGAAAGATTGAAGGCAGGAGGAGAAGGGGACGACAGAGGATGAGATGGTTGGATGGCATCACGACTCAATGGACATGAGTTTGAGCAAGCTCCAGGAGTTGGTGAGGACAGGGAAGACTGGCATGCTGCAGTCCATGAGGGTCACAAAGAGTCAGACATGACTGAGTGACTGAACTGATTGCTTATTGGGGAATGCTGCCATCTTGTCTTATCTTTCCTTTATGAGCCTTTTAGTTTTTGAACTCATCAGAGGTGCATGTGCAGATGGAGTGGAATTAGCTAGGAACTTGTTATCGGTAAAACCTTCACTGTCATCTTCTAATGGGAGAGAGAGTGGCAATAAAGCCATGGCCACTGCCTTTCCAATATTAGAGTTTTGACTCACAGTGAAAAATTCAGACACTACCATTGACAACCTGAAACAGGAGGAAGAGAGAGGCTAAACTGCCAAGAATTCTGTACTGAAAGGGAGAACTGCCATCTATTTGAGAAGGAAATGTGAGTGGTAAGTGACTAAGACATTGCCTTTTTGAGTGGAAGAAACACTTGAAGAAGGGTACAAAGGGCCACTGTTTGGCTGCTCTGTGCTAGGTCTGAGTTATGTGCAATATTCACTTTTTACCAGAGCTCTCTCACATTATTGCCCTAACACAGTTGAAGAGATGAATTTATTTGTTTGAGATCACAAATCTAGAAAACAAAAGTGTTGGGATTCAAAGTGCATTATTTCCATATTGCAGAGCCCCCCTGGTGGTGCAGTAGCAAAGAATCCGCCTGCCAGTGCAGGAGACTCAGGAGCCATGGGTTCAATCCCTGGGTTGAGAAGATCCCCTGGAGAAGGAAATGGCAACCCCCTTCAGTGTTCTTGCCTGGGAAATTCCATGGACAGAGAAGCCTGATGGGCTGCAGTCCACGGGGTTGCAAGGAATTGGATGCGGCTGAGCATGTACACACTGTTAACTGTTAACAATCACATGAGCTTGGATAGTTGGGACGTTCTGGGCTATCTCACCTGACCTAGACCCCTGCTGGTGAATTCAAGTCATGCAGCGCAGTGCCATGAGACCTCAAACTACTAGCAGCAAATCAAACTCTCTTAGAAGCTGATTTTCCCAGTCTCTCCACAGGTGGTCTCCTAGCTTCCCTGGTAACTAGCGAGAATCCATGGATCAGAAGATATCTTCACTTTATTCCCGCTTGTGGCCTTTGCCTCTCCAGGGAGCTCGTGGTCTGCAACTTCAGTGAACAGCATTGCTGGCCCAGCAATGCAGACAGAGAACTCCCTTTTCCCTTTCCCCCTTCTTCCCTTCTGCCTCCCACAACCATCAAGTCTTATTCACAGGATATCCTACTTCTTTTTGCCATTTACTTTATTGTACCATTTCATGATAATTAGACTCATTATCCACAGGCTTCATCTTCCTGGAGAAAGGAGACTCCGTCAGCAAATCAGCTTTCCTCTGGAAATGCTACAGACCAATGCATCAACTTCTAAACCTTTTTGGAATCTGTTTTCTACCCGGTTTATGTGTTTAACCACTGGTGTTGATGATCAGTCCTTCATGATCCAGCTTCTAATTTCCTGAAGCTATCTGACTGACCCATAACTCCCTACGTCTATCCTTTCCCACTTACACAAAGGAGCACATAAATAGTCCATATTTATATGTCTATAATTTTTATCTACCAGTTATCTACCATCTGTCTACAAGCAGAACATTTATGGACATAGATAAAGCTCCTTACTTTGCAGAATGATATGGAATTAACAGAGGAAAGAGAAATCCATATATGACAACACTTAAGCATGCATTGAATTATGGTCCCATGCTTTAGAGACTCGAGTAAGATAGTTTGCTTACTCCCTCATTTCTCTTCTCTGCTCCATTTATCTTCACTTGGAGGAAAGACATCCATTGCAAAACCCCATTTCATATACTTTCAGCTCTGTGACCTGAAAATACAGGGCCCTTTTCTTCATGTTCCAATCTAAACTGTTCTAAGAAATGATTCTGATTAGCTTTGCTCAGTTATATGCTCATCTTTGGACCAAAAACTGTGGTCAGGAGAACCGGGTCCTTTGTTTGGCTAGACAAAAGTGTTGTGTCCTCCCTTTTACCTTCCCACTCAGCAGGGAGCTGGAGGATTTTAATTGAGATTATAAGCCTGGAAGAGCAATATGTTAAAAGAAGTAGGGCTACTCAAAGAGGGACAGAAACAGTTGTTGGTCAGTATTACAAAACTGAGTTTTTCTGATTCCAGAACACAAGCGTACATGCTTTATCTCAGGTACCCTACTCCCTCAAAGAGGAGGAGTGTGATTGGGGGACTTACAGAAGAGCTATTTATGAAAAACAAGATAGACATTTCTCTGCTTCTTAAGTTATTTGAAATTCAGTTTTTCATTTACATTTTCTTTAAAAAAATTCACTGTAAAATGAAGAGCTGGACTAATTAATGGTCTGTATGTTTTTCTTTAAATTTGCTGAAGCAAGATTTTATAGGTTTGGGGGAAACAATTAATACAAAGGTTTTTATGTTGCCTAAAGGTGTGGTTTCATATACTTTTCTAGAGCTCATACCGTTGACATCGCTGGCTGCCTACATGTTTAACATCAAAGGAATTTGTTGCCAGTGCTTGCAGCATGATGTCCTCATTTATATGCGTTGATGACATTCTGTGGGTTGCCAGGAACACTATTCCTCAGGCCACTAAAGGAAAGAGAGAGATCATTGCATGAATTCCTGAAGGTTGGAATTTTGCTGACCTGGGATGCTGCCGGGAACCACCTGGATGCAGGAACCACTATTTTCTGTCTTCCTCTTGAATTAGATGGTCTCTGTCTCTAAGTACCTCCAGTTCTCTCATGTCTCTGCTCCATTCTCTTTTCCTTTGTGGCTGGTAAATCAGTTCTGTTAATAACTTCTGCCACAAATTTCAGACGGGACTTCCATGATGACTTTGCTGATCTTTTCCCTCTTTCAGTCCTTTACTCCAGGCGACCTCAACAATCACTGGCCAAACTACTGACGGGATCTCTTTTTAAAAAATCATTAGTTTTTTTTTTTTTTTTTGGTTGTGCCGGGTCTTTGATGCTTGGTTCAGGCTTTCCCTAATTGCAGCCAGGGGGGACTACTCTTCAATGCGGCTCTCAGGCTTCTCATCATGGTGGCTTCTCTTGCGGCAGAGCACAGGCTCTAGGCATGGATTTCAATAATTACAGCTCCCAGGCTCTAGAGCACAGGATCAATAGTTGAGGGCTTAGTTGCTCCCTGGCATGTGGAATCTTCCCAGACCAGGGATTGAACCCATGTCCCCTGAATTGGCAGGAGGATTCCTATCCACTGTGCCACCAAGGAAGTCTGTGATGGGATTTCTTGGGTCATATTTCCTTCTTGGTTCAATCAGAAATCTCCCTTGAACAAAGAGGTTGGTAGTGCTGATTCCCTGAAGAGGGAATTTTGGGCCAGCCAGGAGTTTGAGCCAAAAGAGGCTGTCATCATGAGCTATGCATTTAATCCACCAAAATAGAGATAAAACAGGAGTCTGGGGACATGTCCTCAAGAACAGGTATTTGTGTAGCACAAAGAAGGAACCTGGAGTGTCTGCCTCCTAAGTAACTACTTAGGTTTCTTTATTTATTTGTCTGTGCCAGGTCTTGGTTGCAGCATGTGGAATCTAGTTCCCTGACTGCAGATTGAACACAGGCCCCATGCATTTCAAGCTGGAGTCTTAGCTACTGGACTGCCAGGAAAGTCCCATACTTACGTTTCTTTTTAAGAATGGAGAAGTACATACCTTTTCATAACTTTACTCTTCTGTCCTTTTTATTTCTTGCTTGGTTCCTTCATCCTATGAAAAGGCACTATAGATGCTTGTGTATAGGCAACAGGTACCTAATTTACAGGGAAACAGAATGGGCCTAATCTCTTTGCAACAACCTTGCAATTAAAACCACAGTAGAATTAGTTGGTCACATTTGTGCACCTCCTTTTACAGATGAGCACTGGTGGTCTGGAAGGCAAGTGGCCAACCCAAGGTTGCAGTCAGTTGGTGGCAAAGCTGTGAGTCAAATCCAGGCCCTCTGACAGTTTAGAGTTCTTTGAACCTCATACTCTGGGCATATTTGGAATGTTGCCTGGCACTGGTGAGAGGCTTCCCCATTGACTCAACAATAAAGAACCTGCCTGCCAATGCTGGTGGTGGGAGTCCTATCCCTGGGTTGGGAAGGTCCCCTGGAGAAGGAAATGGAAACCGATTCCAGTATTCTTGTTTGGGAAATCCCAAGGATGGTGCGGCCTGGCAGGCTACAGTCCATGGGGTCTCAAAGAGTCGGACATGACTGAGCAACTAAACAAGAACAAGAACAATGGGACTGGTGAAGGCAAAATCTTGGCTTGAGCTACTTGCATTCAGCAGACCCTCCTGATGTCTGTTGACTCAGAGCTGGGACAAGTCTCCTCCTACTTTTCCTCAGGGTTGGCTTGAGCCAGTGGAGGGTTCCCACTGTGAGGTGGCCGCGTGGAGCAGGTGGGCCAAGCACTTTCATTTCATAGACCATTAGTTCTTGGAATAGTGACAGTTTTTTTTTTTATATCCTTGGCCTCCAAGGTCTTACATCACCTGCTAGGTGGGCGGAGGAGGCTATGGTCTGGGAATCTGGATGCACAAACCCAGTTGATGGAGCTGGATCTGACTGGATGGAAAATTTCTATCAGCTGCTGGGTTGCTGAGACACCCTGTCCTGGTTTTGATTTTTTTTTTTTTTGTTCCCACACTGTGAGAAAGATACAGGGAGACAGAGGTAGATTGAGGGACAGAAAGAGGGACAGTGTTAGAGAGATTTAGGGGGGCAAAGAGAAACAAAACCTGTGAAACAGAGATGGTGCAAGATGAGAGACAGACATCAGAGGGATCAGAAAGACATGGAGGGAAACAGAACGATTCAGAGGAGAAGGACAAAGGTTGTTGTATGGACAGTGGGAGGAAGATGTTTCATTCTCCTGGAGTTGCTGGACTCGGCAGGAAGAAGTCTGGGGTTCCTGGTGCCACATTTTCACCATGTGCAGGAAGCTGGATGTAGAAAGTGTTGGAGGGGAAGGTCATTTTCTCCACTCTGTTGCTATGAAGAAGGAATTTACCCTAAATATACATTTGCCCTTTCTCTACCCTTGACTCATTCTATTCCAAGAAGCTGGATGGAGCCATGTGACTGGTAGTTTGGGAAAACTATTGGACAAAGGAAATCCTACACTGAGGATAAATTTGAACTCAAGAGATAATTTCCTTTTTTTTTTTTTTAATTGGAATATAATTGCTTTACAACTTTGTGCTAGTTTCTCTTGTACAACAAGGTGACTCTGCATGTGTATACGTATATTCCTTTCCTCCTGAGCCTTATTCCCCACTCCCAGTCCACCCATCTAGGCTAGGTCATCACAGAGCACCGAGCTGAGCTCCCTGTGCTATACAGAAGCTTCCCACTAGCTACCTACTTCACACATAGCAGTGTGTGTACATCAGTGCTACTCTCTCAGTTTGTCTCGCCTTCTTCCCCCTAACTGTATGCACAAGTCTGTTCTCCACGTCAGTGAAGAGACATTTCTTAAGCAGTATTTACTGGTGAAAACTGACATAAAACTCCTAAAGGGCAATTTTAATCTAAAAAAAGTGCATATTTTTCAAAATTAATAATTTTAATTCTAGAAATTTGTGTTTCAAAAACAAAATTTCACATGCACAAAATTGCCCTAAAACATTCAGAGAATTCCAAAATTAAGCTTTGTATGTCATTGAAGTTCTCATCTTCTGTTTTGCTCAGTTCCTTCTTTATTATGTGTAAATATCAATGTCTTAATGCTTGCAAGCTTTGTTTTCAATAATTGCCTTCTTAGCATCTTAAAATAGGGAAGCTTTTGTGCTCCATTTGTTAATTGGTTGGTTGAATAGTGCCAGCTTATTTTGAACAAAATGCAACCAAAATTTAAAAGCCTTTCTAAACAGTATAAAACCAAATTGATGACAGGAACAAAGAAAGGAATAATAATTCTACGGAGTTATTTTCCTTGTATATTCTTATTAACTCTCTGTCACACACACACATACACACACACACACACACACACACACACGCACACACACACACTGTAGTTTGGTCATTCTCCCTGTGTATATATCAATTCTTTTTAATTAAAAAAATATTGCCTTAAAAAATTGCATAGTTTTTGATGTTGAAATGTTTTAGAAGTAACATTTAAATTGAAAAATAATACATTCTTTGGAAAAGCATTAAAATGCATGACTACTTATAAAATATTTATTCTATTTAAATTAATTTTTTAATATTTAGATAGCAAAGACATTTTTTAATGGACATGGGCATCCATTAGTTTATATTTGTTTATAAAACTACTTTTTGAAAATGAGTTTTCCTAGAATCATTTTAGGTCTAACATTCTTCATCAAAAGTAAATATTTCAAAACATCAAAGAACAAACAAACAAGCCTATATTAAACACTGCTCCCAGGAGGTAGAGTGAGAGGCTAGCCACTTCTGGGACTTTGCTGGTGCTCCAGTGGTTAAGACTGTGTGCTCCCAATGCCGGGGCCATGGGTTGGATCCCCGGTCAGGGAACTAGATCCCACATGCTACAACTAAGACTTGGTGCAGCCAAATAAATAAATATATTAAAAAATGTACCTGGGTGATGGAAACACTGAATGAATAAAGAAGTTGGAATGGGCAGCAATGGACACATTGTGGAAAATTCAGATAGTTGACCCTTTTCCAGTGGGCTTGACTATTAATGAGCAAGTGGCCACATAGATATATTATTGCTTGGCACTTGAATTATTTCTATATTTCCACTAATACTGCATAGGCTGATAGAGGCATCTTTATATTGCATTCAAACATTTCCTTTTTCACTTCTTTGGTGTACCATCACTAGCCTGGACTACTTCAGCCAGAAATTCTAATTTCAATCTCGGATGACATAATCTAAAACTTATATCACAAGAGTTTGCTCCATTTTTCCATGCAGTGCAGGAGACACAGGAGATGTGGCTTTGATCCCTGGTTTGGGAAGATTCCTTGGAGGAGGGCATTGTCACCAACCCACTCCAGTATTTTTGCCTGGAGAATCCCATGGACAGAAGAGCCTGGTGGGCTATGGTCCATAGAGTTGCAGAGCTGGACATGACCTGAGTGACTTAGTGCGCATGCATGCACTCAGGCCTTCTCAGGTTATTTCTCTGATTGTTCAGTTTTTCTTTTTGAAGTTCTGAGTAGGAGTCAACCATCAGGAAATGCAGGATCATTTTTCAATGTCTTGCTTTTATTTATGTTTTCAAGGAAGGAGAGTTAAAAAGAAACTCAACAGTCTGGAAAATGAAACATTCTGCCCTTGACTCCGGAACACGACCAGGCCAAGCTGTAACTCAAATCACGCTCATACAACGTGGTCGTAAATCCCTCCAAACTGAGTTGGAGTTAAAATGAATGGGAGAGCTGGGTCTGGTCTTAAACCACAGTGAATCAACCGGTCTGACCACTGCAAAAACCTCCCTCCCTTTATTGCTGGCGCTGACTTTGGAGAGATGATTTATTGCCACTAAGAATTCCCACACATCACTCCCCTTGCTGCAGGCTTCCTTGCTCCAGCACAGAACAGGCTGCTTTGCCATCTTTGTTCTTGCATCTTTCTGATGTTGGGGGCCAAACAGAAAAGGGCACGCTGTGTGACATGGAGAAAGTCCAGACTTAGGGAGGCCAAACACTCAGTTTCTTCCCTTGCTCTGCCACTAACTTACTATATAACCAGAGCTGAGGGATTTCATCACCTGCAGCCTTGGTTCTCTCATTCATAAACCTAGAAGCACAGGCCTGAAGCCACATGTCTGCACACTAAAGAGGGCGATCTTGGAGTTTCTGTTTTGGCTTTTCCAAGGTATGGCTCTGGTCCTACTACTGAGTTGACCAAAAAGTTCCTTTGGGTTTCTCCATGTTACCCTGAATGAACTTTTTTGGCCAACCCAATATTTTCATAACCCACAGACTCGAGGCTAATCCATGCTGTCTCTCCTCCGGACCACAGCTTATGTTAGCCTGATGAAGCGTCTCGGCCAAGACCACTGGGTGCTGTGGTGGTGAGATGGGATGAAATTTTCTAAGGCTGCTATAACATATTACCACAAAACAGTGGGGGTTAAAACAGAAGAAATGTCTTCTCTCACATTTCTTGAGGCTAAGTGTATAAAATCTAGTTGTTGGGAAGGCCATGTTCTCTGCAAAGGCTCTCGGGGAGGGTCCTTACTCCCCCTCCCTGGCTTCCGGTGGTGGCCAGCCATCTTTGGCATTCCTTGGTTTGTAGACGCACCACTTCAGTGTCTTTCTCCACTGTCACATGGCGTTGTCAACGTGTGTCTTCTCTTTGTCTCTCTGACCAAATTTCCTTCTTTTGTAGGGGTGCCAGTCGTTGCAATAGGGCCCATCGTCATCCGTGTGATTTCATTTTAATTTTTTTACTTTGACAAGACTCTATGCATTTTCAAGTAAGTTCACATTCACAAGTACTGGGGCTTAGGACTTGAGCAGTCTTTTTTTAGGGGGTGACACAGTTCAACCTGTAGTAGATGAGAACACAGCAGTCCTGTCCCAGTGTTTGTGTTGGGCCAAGAGGGATGAAAAAGATGATTTTTGTTGCTGTTTTAGTCACTAAGTTGTGTCTGACTCTTCTGTGACCCCATGGACTGTAGACTGCTGAGCTCCTCTGTCCATGGGGTTTTCCAGGCATGAATACTGGAATGCATTGCCATTTCCTTCTTCAGTGGATCTTCACAACCCAGGGATCAAACCTGTGTCTCCTGCATTGGCAGGTGGATTCTTTATCACTGAGCCACCAGGGAAGCCCAGAAGAGAAGATACAGAAACCTAAAACAAAAAGGTCAGGAGCCACTTGTGACTGAAAAACAATCATTATTAATATTTACATGGTGCTTCTGATGATGCGTATTTTTAGGCATCTTTTTTTGACCTTTGCAAAAACATAATGAGTTCAGTAAGGCTGCTATTATTATCAATATATCCATTTTACAAATGAGAAAGTTTAGATACACAGACTTCTTCCAAGCACATTTTATACATGGAGCTGCTGGTGGGTAGATCTGGAATGAGAGAAAAGGGCTGAAGTTAAAATATAAAGTGACATAAGAGAGGGTCCTTGATGGCACTAATGAAGAGTGTAGCAAGACTTGAAGACTGATTATCCCAACTCTCTGACCTTGAATGCCAAGCCCCCAAAGAAACCGTGCAACTTTTTGAGACCCAGAGTGATTCATCTAAAGTCAACTAGCTAATACATAGTAAAAACCAGATTTTTATTTAAAATTTCTATCTTACCACTAAATTTTGCAACTCAGATATGAATTAATGACAAAACCAGACTGGATTTGCAAACACTTCTTTTATGAGATGCAATTCTGAGGTAATTAGATTTGTTTTTGTTAGAGGACTCATCACTTTATAGTCACGCCAATGAGCAACACATCTGCTTGTGATGCAGCTGGACTCTTCTTAATCAGTGAAAATAGATCCCCAGGGCTATGTAATTATCCACCAACCCAACGAGGTCAAGGACAGTGCTGCTGCATCTACATTTTTGCTTGCAAAGGTCTTGTGAGGTTGTGAGACCAGCCTTCTATGTACAGGTGATGCTGGTTCTCAGCCATTGCCATCTGCATCTCTTCTGAACATTGGAGATGAGACATCTATTCATAGAAAGCTGCTTCATAGCCGACCCTAGGTTGGTGTCTTGGAACATGGCTGATAAACAGTTTCTTACCAGTTCAGTTCAGTCACTCAGTCATGTCCAGCTCTTTGCGACACCGTAGACTGCAGCACTCCAGGCTTCCCTGTCCTTTCCCAACTCTTGGAGCTTACTCAAACTCGTGTCCATTGAGTGGATGATGCCATCCAACCATCTCATTTTCTGTCATTCCCTTCTCCTTCTGCCTTCAATCTTTCCCAGCATCAGGGTCTTTTCCAATGAGTCAGTTCTTCGCGTTAGGTGGCCAAAGTATTGGAGCTTCAGCTTCAGCTTCAGTCCTTTCAATGAATATTGAGGACTGATTTCCTTTAGGATTGAGTGATTTGATCTCCTTCCAGTCCAAGGGACTCCCAAGAATCTTCTCCAACACTATACTTCAAAAGCATCAGTTCTTCAGTGCTCAGCTTTCTTATAGTCCAACTCTCACATCCAAACATGACTATTGGAAAAACCATAGCTTTGAATAGATGGACATTTATCAGCGAAGTAATGTCTCTGCTTCTTAATATGCTGTTTTTAATATGTTTAATACTTGCTGCTGAGCAACCACTGGCAGAAGAATGTTGGATCCCACCAAAAAAAGATACCCCATGTCCAAGGGCAAAGGAGAATCCCCAGCAAGATGGTAGGAAGGGTGAAATCACACTTAGAATCGAACCCCATACCTGCAAGAGACACTCAGAGGGCTCAAACAAAACCTTGTGCACACCAGGAGACACCACAGAGACTGAACCAGACCTGCCTTAGAGTATTTGAGCGTGGAGGTCAGGGTCAGCAGTGGCCTGCTGCAGGGTCAGGGGCTCGGGCACAGCAGACCTGGATATGGCACAAATCCTCTTGGAGGAGGTCGTCATTAACTCCACCATAGAGCTGCCAGAACTTACACAGTTTCTTATATTGACATAAAACATTTTCTGTATTAGTATGGCTTATTGTCAGAGAAGGCGATGGCACCCCACTCCAGTACTCTTGCCTGGAAAACCCCATGGATGGAGAAGCCCGGTAGGCTGCAGTCCATGGGGTTGCTAAGAGTTGGACATGACTGAGTGACTTCACTTTCACTTTCCCTTTCATGCATTGGAAAAGGAAATGGAAACCCACTCCAGTGTTCTTGCCTGGAGAATCCCAGGGACGGGGGAGCCTGGTGGGCTGCTGTCTATGGGGTTGCGCAGAGTTGGACACGACTGAAGCGACTTAGCAGCAGCAGCAGCATGGCTTATTGTGTCTAAACAGTTTGGACAAACAATGTGGTTTATTCTGAACATCTGGGTTTTTTTCCCCCCTGGAGTCTGGAAATCAATTCCTGAATATTCCTTGGAAGGACTGATGCTGAATCTGAAGCCCCAATATTTTGGCAACCTGATACGAAGAGCCAATTCATTGGAAAAGACCCTGATGCTGGGAAAGATTGAGGGCAAGAAGAGAAGGGGGAAACAGAGGATGAGATGGTCAGATAGAATCACTGACTCAAAGGACATGAATTTGAGCAAACTCTGGGAGATACAGCACACAGAAGAACCTGGTGTGCTACAGTCCATGAAGTCACAGAGTTGGAAAGGACTTAGAGACTGAACAGCAACAACAACAGTCAGAGGGCGCTTACATGACCATCTACTAAAAACGGTGGGTTCTGGCTTTCTAAAGAGCTTTCCTGAAGACAACACTTCACACGAGATGGCGAAACTTGTTCCAGGAGAAATTACGCATGTTCAGTGTGATTTCACTGGAAAGATCTCTTGGAAGCTTGCATCTTGTTTCCTCTAGACTTTGCCTGATGCATTTTTTCTTTTTGTTGCTTTTGTTTTGTATCCTTTCACTGTAATAAATCTTAGGCACAAGTTCAACTATTTCTGAGTCTTCTGAGTCTTTCCAGCCAATCACTGAACCTGGGAGTAAGTAGTCTTGGGACCCCCATACAAGGTCTTTTCAGTCCCACACCCTCTAATCCCGATAAGAATTTCTTCTTCCTCCCCAGTGCTCTCTTTCTGGAAGAACTTTGAGGAGAAGATGGCTTAAGCTAGAATTCCATCAGTACAGATGGCATCTGACAACTTCTAACTTGTTAGCTGTTCTAGCTAATGATGCATCCAGGGCTTGGTTACTTTGACGTGCATTTTCTATTTTTATGATCCAGTGGAGGGAATATCTTTCTGAGGAAAAAGAAGCTACTCTTTGTCTCTGGCTTTAGTTTGGCTGAGAAGACAAATCTGAAAACATTTGGGGAACAATATTATTTGAGAAACAACAGTATATATATAGATATGTTGTATGTTGCTGCTGCTGCTGCTGCTAAGTCGCTTCAGTTGTGTCCAACTCTGTGCGACCCCATAGATGGCAGCCCATCAGGCTCCCCCATCCCTGGGATTCTCCAGGCAAGAACACTGGAGTGGGTTGCCATTTCGTTCTTCAATGCATGAAAGTGAAAGGTGAAAGGGAAGTCGCTCAGTCGTGTCCGACTCTTAGCGACCCCACGGACTTCAGCCCACCAGGCTCCTCCACGCATGGGATTTTCCAGGCAAGAGTACTGGAGTGGGTTGCCATTGCCTTCTGTATTATATGTTATGTATATATATTATGTGTATATATTATAGATACAGATATATTTTTTCTATATGTTTCTATCTGTTATGCTTGCTGACATCTCTACATTTATAACCATCATCTACGCTAACATGGTAGCTCCATCAGTGTTGACTCTCAGGGTCACCAGCATCACATCACATCTCCCTCACATGCAGTCTCTTCTACAACCATCATCTCCATCATCACAACTGATACCATACCCATGCCACAATCATACCAACTCCATCTCTACCACAAGCTCCACCATGCCCACCAGTGCCAACACCTCTGTTCAGTTCCATTATATTCTTACCTTCACTGCCTCACCACAAGGCTGGCTCAGCATCCATTCTGCAGCGTGGTTCATGCCGCATTGTTGCTGCTCAGTCATTAATCATTATTTAACAGTTGCATCACCATCATCCCCTTTACTAACAAAGCCACCACTAGGACAATCATTAAAAAAATCCAGACAAATAATAAAAGCTTTTTCATTCTCAGAAAAGTTCTGAATGCGGTATGGTGATCAGAAATGGGCAAATTCTTTGATATAATAGCAGTGGCAGGCTGGCCTCCAGTAATTGACGGAGAAATGGAAAAGTACTGGAGGAAACAGAAAGAAATTAACAGCTCTTCTCAGAATAGAAATCAGGCCCAATAATCAGTGCAGTGTCCTTATGCTTGGACATCAAAGGCATTGGTCAGGAGTGCACTGAAATCTCATGGCAGCTGGCAGAGAATTTAAATCAACTCCTCTTTTATTCCTCACATCCTATTTGGTTTTCATAAAAAGCAACTTTTTTGAAGGATCCTTTTGCACTGTTGCTATTAAAAGATGCTTAGCCAGCTGACTGGGAATTAGAATTCATAGGATTGGCTGGGGTGAGGCAAAAGTGACTGATATATATTTGTCAGATAAATAAGATGCTGTGGCTCTAGCTTTCTCACTACCTGGACCTGGTCCTCTTTAGAATCAGTGACAGCCCTTTGTTACTTGGTGGCAGGGTAGAACAGATCTGGTTTACAGAATCTAGGAAAATTTAACCATCTATCAATGCTCTCTAGCATATAGGATTCAACCTTGAGTCCTAAAGGAAATCAAACCTGAATATTCATTGGAATGACTGATGCTGAAGCTGAAGCTCCAATACTTTGGCCACCTGATGGGAAGAGCTGACTCACTGGAGAAGACCAAGAAGCTGGGAAAGATTGAAGGCAAGAGGAGAAGGGGATGACAGAGATAAGATGGTTGGATGGCATCACTGACTCAAAAGACATGAATTTGAGCAAATTCTGGGAGAAGGTGAAGGACAGGGACGCTGGGTATGCTGCAGTCCATGGGGTCGCAGAGTCAGAAACAACTTAGTGATTGAACAACACCAACAGGCTCAAAGAAGTGAGTGCTTATAAAGTGTTTGGTGAGGGCCACATCCTTTTCCACAGTGCTCAGTTCTCAGAGTTCAGTCTTCCCCCTTCTTCTGCAACTCATGAAGAAGTAGCTGTGATGCTCTTGGCAGAGATGAAAGGAGAGGAGATAGTTGCACATGTGGCCGATCCTTTAATTCAGAGATGTTTGTTTCTAGGGGCTCTCGGCTGGAGTTTTAGCTGTTTCTCTAGACTATGGGAACCTCAGCCCTAGTTCAGGCTCTAATAAGTTTCCACATGAGCCCAGGCTCTAAGTACATTGAAAGGATCCATCCTGGGGACTTCCCGGCTAGTCCAGTGGCCAAGACTCTGCACTCCCAATGCAGGGGACCTGGGTCTGAACACTTGCCAGAGAACTAGATCCCCTATGCCCCGACTAGGAGTTCTCATGCTATTATTAAAGATCTCACATGCTGCAACTAAGACCTGGCACAGCCAAATAAATATTTTTTACAAAAATGATCCATCCTGAATGTTCACCATTAATTGTTTCCAGAATAATCACCATTATACTGAGGGGAGGAGAAGCAATGTTCTAAGGTCAGGGGGTGTGAGCTGTAACTGACGGGCCTGTTCTGACACATGCTGGGTGACAAACAGCTTGGACAGTGCCTCACTCCAGGGAAAAAAGAAAGGGGCAAAATACCAGCTCCACTTGTCCTCCCCACACCCCACCCACTTTCCCAGGGGCCCCATGACACCTTTTGAACTTCTCTCTGAAATGTCTCCACTGTCCCTCCCAACACTAATGAGTACAGCCATGATGACAACGCAGGAGGGACTTGGCCACCAAAAGTCTGCCCTCTCCTATTCTCTTCTTCTATCTCCTTCTCCCAAGTCATCGTGTTTCCTCGACTCCTACCTGCAGTCTTATGGGTTTGCAGGAGGGCGTTTCAAAGCTCAAGGTGAGAATCTGGGGCTCAGATCACATACTTCACATATTACTTTGACCTTGACTATCAAACCTCCTGCTTGAGTTTTCTGCCTTGGTACCAAGCCCCCTCCAATATCATCTTCCAACTCAGTTATTAAGTATCTTGTTTCTGCAGTTGTGCCTGAATTGTTGAGGTGTTGCTTTGATAGTCATCCTACACCCACTCCGTTGGTACTGGGACTTGTCCTGCCATTGTTTCTACCCCAAGAGACTGTAGTCAATTCATCAAGCATGCACTGTTTCCACTCCATGCTGGGCATTTTACAAGGTACTGGGAATGTAAAGAATAATAAAATGCAGCCCCTGCCCTTACGGGGCACTCAGTCTCTTGGAGAAGACTGACTCTGAAACAGATAATTGCCCTCGTATGAGACAGTTATGTGCCATGTGTCTTAAGAATGAGGATGACTCAAGCAAGAGGGAAGACTTCTTGGAAGAGAAGACACCAAACTTTTGGAGCATGAATAAGAGTTAGTTTGGATCAGCACACATTCTATGTCAGCTAAACAGTTGTACTAACTCCTGAGAGGTCTCTGCCTCCAGTCTTTTCTTTCTCCTTAAATAAGTCTCTGATGTGCTATTTTGAAAATACAAGGTGCCTTGCTATCCCCTCAAAATCCTTATATGCTTCTTTCCCTAAACATGTGCTTAGCTTAGCATCTGTGCTGTCACCACAGGGGTCCTATCTCTTTCCCAAGCCCTAGGTCATCTCACTTATCTCCCCATCACCCCACTCCTTCTTCATTCCAGCTGTATTGAATTCCCTCTTCCACTGAGTTGATGATGCCATCCAACCATCTCATCCTCTGTCACCCCCTTCTCCTCTTGCCCTCAATCTTTCCCAGCATCAGGGTCTTTTCCAATGAGTCAGTTCTTCCCATCAGGTGGCCAAAGTACTGGAACTTAAGCTTCAGCATCAGTGAATATTGATTCCTTCCAAAGAATATTCAGGGTTGATTTTCTTTAGCATTGACTGGTTTGATCTCCTTGCAGTCCAAGGGACTCTCAAGAGTCTTCTCCAGCACCATAGTTCAGAAGCATCAATTTTCCAGTGCCCAGCTTTCTTTACAGTCCAACTCTCACATGGATACAAAAACTATAGCTTTGACTATATGCACCTTTATTAACAAAGTGAAGTTTCTGCTGTTCAATATGCTGTCTAGGCGTATTTAGTGTTGAGGTATATATCAGGGGCCTATATCCTCCTATCTTTGAGAAAGCCAGAACAGTTCCAAAGAAAGATACAGGGCCCTCTCATTTCTTGTTCTGGCTGTTCTGGGTCTTTGCTGTGGTTTGTGGTCTTCCCCCACATTGGGGTGTGTGGGCTTCTCTAGTTGCAGTGCTCAGACTTTCCAGTTGCAGCATTCAGTCTTACTTGCCCCGCAGCTTGTGGGCTCTTAGTTCCCTGACCAGGGGCTGAACCCACATCCCCTGCTTTGGAAGGTGGATTCTTAACCACCGGACCACCAGGGAAGTCCTTAGGACCCTCTCATTTCACCAGCAGTACAAGAGGAGGCACATGAGTCAGAAGACCTGGGTCAAGTCTTTTTCTCCCCAGAGTTTTGTTTTTATGGGGATTATGTTTTTCTCAGTCAGCTTCATACCACCTGGCCTCTCAAAAAATACTAAAGCTCTTCAGGTTCCCAAAATAGCTTAATCTTTTAGTTTTACTGCTTTTCCCACAAAGGAATTTGGATGAAATTTCCCAGCACCAAGGCTTGGAGCATTTGGGGACATCAGCAGAGCTTCTCCAAGCTTCTATTCATCAAGCTCCCTCAGGGCACATCCAATTCGGGGCCATTCTGGGGCATTCCTATGCTGGCCCAGTGCATTGGAGGGTCCTCCTTGCTTAATTTAGTGCCTGAAATACCTACGTTTCAGAGACCTGATCTGCTAGTCTAGGATCTTCATCACCATTTTCCAAAGCAGGTCTTAGGCATCCCTTGCAAGCAGTTACACTGAGGTCTCCTCTGAAGCCCCTAAATTTGTGAGTCAACTGTGCATACTTAAACACCCTCCCTGTTAGCCAGGATTCTGGCATTTGAAGGAAGGCTGTAGCAGGATTGGACCAATCACCCGCACCTTCCTGTCCAGAGAAATCCCACCTGGAGAGCGGGAGCCAGAGGGAGTGAGATGGCTGCTGGAAGTGTTCCTCCCACACACGTGTCCTTGGGTGACGGCACCTTTGTGTTCACTTTTCACCACATGCAAATCTCAGCACCAGCTGGAAGGAGTCAATTTAGAGCTCCTCCAAGGGAGAGTAAACAGGATGGTTACCGGATTGAAGAGATCCATTCACGGGGGAAGAGTTAAACGAGCAAATGATGCTGAGTTTGGCTGAGCAGCTGCAGTGGCTTTGGGTGGTCAAGGGAGAGATGTCTATAAACTGATGAGGCAAATTGGGACTTATGGGTGGTCCCGTGGTTAAGATTTCACCTTCCAATGCAGGGGGTGCGGTTCAATTCCTGGTCAGGGAGCTAAGATTCCACATGGCTTGCAGCCAAAAAACCAAAATATAAAACAGAAACAATATTGTAACAAATTCGATATAAACTTTAAAAATGCTAAGTCACTTCAGTCCTGTCTGACTCTTTGTGACCCCATGGACTGTAGCTTGTCAGGCTCCTCTGTCCGTGGGATTCCCCGGGCAAGAATACTAGAGTGGGTTGCTGTGCCCTCCTCCAGGAGATCTTCATGACCCAGGGATGGAACCCACATCTCTTAATGTCTCCTGCATTGGCAGGCGGGTTCTTTACCACTAGTGCAAAAAAGGTCCACATAAAAAAGTCTTTAAAGGAAAGAAAGAAAACAAGAGTGAGGCAAACTTTGATGGGGGAAGTGTGTCCTACAAAATGGAATCAGCAGCAACTCTGAGGCTCTGACATGAGACCCAGAAAGCTCTGTGGGACAATAGGAAGAACTTCCAGAAATAGAAGATTTGGGTTATTGATAATAGAATAATTTTGGGGTTTCTAACATCTGTCACACACTTTATTTACCCAATTTCATTTTGTCCTTAAAATAATTCTGCAAAGCTGTTACTGTTTCCATTTTAAAGTTGAAAAAGTCCAGGTTCAGAGGAATTTACAGAAGTCCATATGCCTAAGATTTAGCAGTTCTGATTTCTGCCTCTATAAAATATTTTTTTTCTTTTACTTCCTCTCTCTCTTCCTCTCTCCCTTTCTCTTTTCCTACCTTTCTTTCCCCCTTTTCCCATAATGTACTCTCTTTTGTTGGCCTTTCAAGAGAAGATGCTTAGGGGACTTCTGTGGTGGTCCTGTGGCTAGGACCTCATGCTCCCAATGCAAGGGCCCAGAGTTCGATCCCTGATCAGGGAACTAGATCCCACATGCAGCAACTAAATATCCCCCATGCTGCAACTAAGACCCAGTGCAGCCAAATAAATACTCGTTTGTTTGTTTGTTTGTTTTTAAAGAAAGAAGATATTTAGGAGACATTAGGGCACTCTTTGGCTCCCATGTGCCCCAGGGACTAAGTTGAAAAGCCCAAGCTTGACTAATAATTGTCCTGAAATCTCAAGCCAAGTCTACATCTCTGGGATCACCTCACGTTCTCATAGAAACCTACCACGTGGTCCCCATGTGGCTACCAAACTACATTTTTGATCACTTCCTAAACACAGCTGCCGTATCTCTTCATGATTCCAGAACTTTTCACATGTTCCTGTTGGGTAACCTGTTAAGGTATCTTAAGAAAAAAAAAAAAAGACTAAAAAATAAGGTCTTTTAAACAAGAAAGATGCTAGTTTTTCTCTTATGAAACAGACAGAAGCGAGTGGTCCTGAGCTGGCGTGGGGCAGCTCTGCTTCACAAGGACATCCGCTGCCTGGGCTCTTTCATCTTTTTGCTCTGATGTTTCCTCCCTCTTGTCCTTGCCGTGTGGTTGAAGTTGACTCCTCTTCCACATTCACGTTCCAGTCCAAGTGGTTTTTTTAAACAAAAAATCTTTTAAAAGATGAATTTTGCTGTGCTAGCTCTTACTTGTGGCATGTGGGATCTAGTTCCCTGACTAGGGATCCAACCTGGGCCCCCTCCTTTGGGAGTGTGACGTCTTAACCACTGGACCGCCAGGGAAGTGCCCACCTGGTTTTGTTTTTTGAGGAGATGAACCAGAGGTTGTGCTCATGGCTTGGGCTCCCATCTCACTGTTACACAGCCACACTCAGTTGCAAGGGGGTTGGAGAATGGAGACTGCCAGGCAGCCATGATTCCAGCTAAAACCCACGAGGTTTAAAGAAAGAATAGGAGAACAGACGCTGAGGTGGTTGGGGCGGGGGGGCGAATTCGGGCCGATCTGTCACCTTATAATTGTCTTCATCCACCTTTCTCACTTGCCATCCAACCTGCTGAGATGCTACCTTGATTAAATTAAGCTTTCTCCCCAGGCAGACCGCCCTGCTTCATCTGTGCTCCTACATTGCTCTGTTTCTGCCCCCTGATACAGCATTTTCCAAACTGCTCCAGAAATCACCTGTTTCCTGCCCACTTCCCACCCTCAGCCTCCGCCCGCACTGTGAGCATTTTGAGAAGAGAGCTCTTGCCCTTTTCATCGTTATGTTCCTATTCCTCTCACAATCCCTGGCTACCGTAGGTGGTCAATAGGTTTTATATGAGAGAGAATGAATAATTGAAAGTTAGCTGAACAATATTATTAAACAGAATACTACTGCAGGATTTCAAGTGATAAAATGTGAGTCCAAATGGACTTCTGATAATAACAACTCACGTTTATATAATGCTTAAATGGTTCCTAGGCAATTTCCTCCAAGTAGTATTTCGTCTTTATTCTCACTGCTTGATGTGAGGCCGACAGAGCATGTAATATCGTTTCCAACCTACAGCTCAGGAAAATAAGGCTCAAAAAGTTTGAGGTTATTGCGAGTTACGCAACCCAGAAGCACGGGGTCGTAAACTGCAGGCCAGGTTTTCTCACTGTAAGCCCAGTGTGTATTACCATTGAGGGTCACTTTTTCATTGGTAACCCGGGACACCAAAGACCAGAGTGTCAGTGACTTAGGCAAGGCTGAAGGCCTGGAACTTGGGCTCCAGAGAAGTGTTTCTGATTACTTTGAGGCAGTGTTCACAGATGTGGGCCCTAATGCAAGAGCTCTGGATTCAAGGTCATTAGCTTCTTGTCCTTAAGTCAGTTACGTAAATCATTTGAGCCTGAGTTTCCTTTTCTTTGTAGTAAAGACACTAATAGGATCAAGTTATTGTGCAGGTTAAAAGAGATGTTAGAAAAGTCAGGGGCATACAGAGTGTACTCAATGTTAGCTATCAATCACATGATTATTAGTTTTCTGAGAGCTGGAATCCAATTTTGAGTCTGTTCAAAATAGTAATAATTCCATTTTATAGTGTACCCATTAGGAGCCAGGTGCTTTATATGCCCCATTATAACAGCCTATTCACCGGTATACTTGACAAATAGATTGTGATCCTGCAACATCCACATTCCTCGTTGAAGAAATTGAGCCTTAGTTGTTCCTTGAGCAAGAGGATGTGAGTTCTGGGGCCCTGTTTCCCCTTCCTTGACTACACTGGAGACAATGGGAGCTGTGTGTGTGTGTGTGTGTGTGTGGTATGTGCGCTCAGTCCTATCTGACTCTTTGTGACCCCATGGACTGTAGCCCTCCAGGCTCCTCTGTCCATGGAACTTTTCCAGGCAAGAATACTAGAGTGGGTTGCCGTTTCCTCTTCAGGGGATTTTCCTGATTCAGGGATTGAACTCACATCTCCTGCACTAGCAGGAAAATTCTTTACCACTGCACCAACTGGGAAGCACCAGGTGGCTTATCAGGTAATCAGATTCTTATCAGGATAAACAGATACTCTCTTGGAGGAATTTACACTGGAAGTTTCCCAAGAATTTATACAGGAAAGTTAAGGGTGAATCAGCAGTTGTTCGCAGGGAAAAGGGCAGACATGAAACACAGGCGAGCAGAAGCCAAGGGCAGCTGCCTCGTTCTTGTGCCTCTGGAGGTAAGTGCCATGAGCCCTTGCTCTGGGATGGACCACAGCCACCTAGACCCTAGAGAATTAGGAAGAATAGAGCATCCATGGAGTCTTACATGTCTTTTTCACTCTGGTCCTAAAGAGGCTCTGAGATCCATCATTGGCTTCATAGGAAAGCTGCCTTCTCCTACCTTGTTTTCCTAAGCTTCTCTTTATGGGAGGTAAACTTTGCACATATTGTGTGTGTGTGTGGGTGTGCTCAGTCATGTCCGACTCTTTGAGACCGCATGGGCTGTAGCCCACCAGGCTCCTCTGTCCATGGAATTTTCCAGGCAAGAATACTGGAGTGGGTTGCCGTTTCCTCTTCCAGGGGATTTTCCTGATTCAGGGATTGAACTCACATCTCCTGCACTAGCAGGAAGATTCTTTACCACTGTGCCAACTGGGAAACCCTAGCACATATAAGTGATTTTTAATTGAGAGACAAACACAGGTAGCCATTATTACTTTTTATAGATAAGGGAAAGTCAGATTCACAGAGATCAATCATTGTCCCAAGGCCATAAAGCCAGCTAGAGACTCAGTTGGGATTCAATCCAAGGTTTTTGTGGCATCATGTTTTATTCATCTGTGCATTTTTCTTACTTCAAAGCTTATCTGACACATATCTGAGTTTATATCCTTTCTGGTTAGTAAAAAAAAGAAAGAAAGAAAGAGTTCTATCATTTAAAAAGATTCACCAAGAAAAAAAAAAAGCAACCCATAAACTATATGTAATCCAGAACTACTCAACAAAGGTTGGTTTTATAGTGGAATGAGAAGAGAATAGAACATGACACATATTCATATAAATTCTTTCTCTTCAACATGTCATTGGTCACCAAGTGATCTAGCTTACTCAATGAAAGCCTTACGGTCTTGGTATCACTGGCGCTGAAGTGCTGGTTATTTCTCCCAAGGTTGCAAACCTTCAGGCTGTCTGAGAACCTGATAAAGGTAAGGCCTTTAGACTCCTTGCTCTGCTTGCATGCCACTACTCACCAGCACCGTGTCCCTCTGCAAGGCAGGAGTTGCTTCTTCGGTACTGGGTTGCTGAGGCTGTTAAGTGGCTCCTCCAGACCGTCCATGCTCAAGTGGAAGCCACAGTCACGTCCACATCCATGGCTTGCAGTTTCCTCCGTGGCAGTCTGGACCCAGGTCCTTGTTTCCCTCCCTCCTGCAGAGTCCCCACCTGCCATGGTCATGGCCTTCCGTTGTGTGGCTTAATTTCCTGGTTCTTCCTTGATTCAACTATGGTACTCGGTTGCTTTCAGACAACAGCCTGGAAATCACATTCTGTCCTCAAATGGCCATCAAAGGATGTGTTGACATAAACATGGAGGGGTCGCGTTTGTCTCATTATAGGGAGCAGAAATTAACCACTGAATGTGAACATTCACAGGGAGTGACATTTGCATCATGTCTGGGTCTCAGAGACAGTAAGACTGCTCAGTCCGGATGAGTGAACGAAGGACCAGGAATCTACACTTAGGTTTTCTAATTTCAATGAACAATGCCTTTTCATTATTCTAAAGCATCTCCTGCTATTGAGAAGTCCCTTGGAAGACCTCAGTGGTAACACTGTGTATGTCTGGAACAGAGAAGAGATTTCTTTAGCTGGCAGGATTAGGGAAGACTTCTCTAGCAGACTGAAGGCTACCTCGTTGTAGATGGCAAAGGAAAGAGTTTTGACCTTTGGTCATTTTCCAGTTAGGTTAAAGCCCAGGACTTCCCAACCCATCACAGCAAAATGATATAAGCCTCAATCTCCGAACCCCTGGCAGCCGCCACTGCTCTCACTTATGCTCATAATTCACAAATCCCAATTTGGCAAAGGCAGATATATGACTATGTTCTGATTATGGTGGAATTAGTGTGGGAGGTGGCAAATGGCTTCTTTATTATTTTGATGACAGTCTTGAGGGGAAGCCAGGAAATCTATGACTTCATATACTTTGATCTGTGTGCAATTTTAGATGTCTTAATGTATCTCGAATATTTTGATCCAAATGACATTTTCATTTGGAGCCGTTTGTGTAGCGGGAGTAAGGAAGGAGGAGGACAAGCTAGTACCCTGCAAGATGCAGTCTTTTGTTAGCACAGTGGAAAACCAGAGTAGAGAGGAGCCCCATGTCCGTGGAGATTTGCTCCAGTTTCATTCTGGGAGAGACTTCAAGCAAGTCCTTTCCAGCCTCAACGTTTCATCTCTCACGCTAGGAATCTGATCCTTGCTTGTGTTTTTGTTACATTGGTATTCTCTTCTATCTTTTTATTTATTTATTTATTTTGGCCATGTGGCATGTAGCTTAGTTCCCCAACCAGGGATCGAAACCCTGCCCCCTACAGTGGAAGTGCAGAGTCTTAACCACAGGACTGCCAGGGAAGTCCCTCTCTGCTATCTTTTAGGTAAAGAGGTATAGGTATATTTGTTTGTACCCAAGTTTATTTCAGTTTGAAAAGAAAACCTGTGATTTGAATTATTTATGTCTTGAGGCATAAATAAAACCTGAAGAGCTATACTCAGTATTAAAAGTTTAAGCAAGTGAAGTTATATTTGTGTAGAAAGCATTCTGGCTGCCTTCCTCCCCATTTTAAGCCTTCTTTAGGCATCTTATTAATGTTTGAATGGCTATTTCCGGGTTCTTCGTGATATGTGTGTATGTCAGTTGTTCAGTCCTGTCTGACTCTTTTTTTAACCCCATGGACTGTATGTAGCCTGCCACGCTCCTCTGTCCATGGGGTTTTCCAGACAAGAATACTGGATTGGGTAGCCTTTCCCTTCTCCAAGGGATCTTCCCAACCAGGGATCAACTCCAGGTCTCCCACCTTGCAGGCAGATTCTTTACCATTTGAGTCACCAGGGAAGCCTCTTCATGAGATGGAGACCATTTTTTGGTAATTTTTAGTTCTTTGTGTTTTCCTGGGAACCAGATCTGCTTCATCAAGCAGGTCTTCTTTTATGAATATCCTTTTTTAAAAGAAAAATATTTATTTGGCTACGCCAGCTCTTAGTTGTGACACATGATATCTTTTAGCTGTGGCATGAGGGATCTGGTTCTCTGACCATAGATCAAACTCCAGGCCCCCTGCACTGGGAGTGTAGAGTCTTAACCACTGGACCAGCAGGGCAGTCCACCATCTAGCAGGTCTTGATGGGGCTGTTTTCAATGAGAGAGGGTGAGGCTCTGTTAAACGGAACAGGAGGAAGGTGGCAGAAAGGGTATTAGAGGAGGAAGGTGGAAAGGGAGGAGTTTCTGAACAACTTTAAATCCCAGCCTTTTCTTTGGAACCTGATCATCTCCTTCCAGAGCTGTGTTCACTCTGTGCCCATCACTTGTTTTTCTCTGGGGTTGAGGCTCCATCCTCCCCTAGTAGAATATTTTCTAACCAGTACCTATTTCAGTGCATCCTACATGGAGAGCCTCAAGCCCAAAGTACAGAGTGTCCTTTGCCTGGAGCTTGGCTCTCTTTCAGCCTCCACGGAGAAAAGTCATCAGATAATACGGCAATTGCATCTCACCATTCCATAGAATACTGATAAATGCTTTACATGCCTACTAGGCCATTTGCGCTTGATCTCAGGTAATCTTTATAATACTTCGGGCTTCCCTGGTAACTCAGATGGCAAAGAATCTGCCTGCAACGCAGGAGACACAGGAGACATGGGTTCGCTCCCTGGGTCAGGAAGATCCCTTGGAGAAGGAAATGGCAACACACTCTAGTATCCTTGCTTGGAAAATTCTATGGACAGAGGAGTCTGGAGGGCTACAGTCCATGGGGTTGCAAAGAGTGGATACAATTGAGCGACTAACACTTTCACTTTATAATTCTTCCCTATAAGTCTTATCACTCATGCTTTCAAAGATGTGGCAACAGACACTCAAGGAGATTAAGCATCTTAGTTCGGGGTTCATTCCATAGCTAGCAAGGGTGAGGACTTGAACTCAGACTTGCCCACTTCCTAAGCATATCTCTCTGTGCTCTGCTATGGCAAGTAGACTTACATGGCAAATGAGGGGACTGGGCAGAGATCTTCTTTCCAATGTCCCTACTTCTACTGAACTAGGTCAAAGTCTCTGCCTTTTCAGGTAGAGGACATTTCTACTACTCTCAGCGCCCCTCAAAGGATACAAAACTCCTTACAGTGAGTGAAAACTTGAGAAAAAGAATCAAGTCGGTAAAATTTTTGTTTCAGTTGGGGAGAATTGAGCTGACAGAACAATGTCAGTAGAATTGAGCTGACGGAACCATGTTGGTAGTTTGCCCATGATCAAACTCAAACATGGGGGTCTTGGCCAGGTGTTACTGCTTACGATGTGAACTCTCTGTGCATTTTGCATATGGGAACAGCACCAGGCAAGTTGCTAAGAAAGAGAGAGTTTCGAGTAAATACATCAAGTTCTCCCAGAGGACTTCCCTGGTGGTCCAGTGGTTAAGAGTCTGCCTGTCAATGCAGGGGACATGGGTTCAATTTCTGGCCTGGGAAGATTCCACATGCCTCGGGGCAATTAAGCCCACGAGCCACAACTACTGAGCCTAAGTGCCTAGAGTCCTGGCTCCACAACAAAAGAAGCCACAACGGGAGGCACCACTATGAAGAGTAAGCCTCACTCGCTGCAACTAGAGAAAATCCATGTGCAGCAATCAAGACCTAACACAGCCACATATCATTCGTTCAATAAGAGTTTTCTCTTAGGTTGTTCAGTTCAGTTTAGTCGCTCAGTGGTGTCTGACTCTTTGCAACCCCATGGACTGCAGCATGCCAGGCCTCCTATCACCAACTCCCAGAGTTTACTCAAACTCATGTCCATTGAGTCAGTGATGCCATCCAACCACCTCATCCTCTGTCGTCCCCTTTTCCTCCTGCCTTCAATCTTTCCCAGGATCAGGGTCTTTTCAAATGAGTCAGCTCTTCACGTCAGGTGGCCAAAGTATTGGGTTGGGAAGGGGACTAATAACAATGTACAAATGAAAAAGTAACATTAATCTTGACAGCTTCCTGTCCTTGGCTAAGTAACTGTACCTACTCCGGGTCTTAAATCCTCCATCTGCAAAACAGACACAGTCATTCTTATGTTTATAAATTGCACCTGGATTTGACAAAAACAGATGGGGAATATATTAATATATGAGAATCTTATATCCTTAGGAAGGCACGCAGCTGGAAACTCCTAGGTATTTATGTTATTAATTTTATTCAAAAATTAAAAATGGATTAGGAAGGCCACAAAGGCATTTTATTGCTCTAAGCTGTTAGAGGGTTCCAGCTGAATGGGCTCATCTAAGGTTTTCTTCAAACTAGCAGGATTAAGCTTTTATTTTTGTCAGTCTGGATGGTTTCTTAGCCCTGCACAATTCTAAAAACCACATTGCGATTCATTCTGACTCTCAAAACTTAGGCTGAACATTTTAGCAGTGAGACACACTGGACTGACATTTTGCTAGAGATGATTTGAAAATGATTTATAAAGCATGCAGGAAATGGGAGTGGCTGCTAATTTGGCTGAGATTTGAGGCCTATGGCAGGAAGGCCAAGAATTTTTCTCCTTTAGCAAACAACCTCTTCTTAAAAATAAGGAAATGGTGGGTGAAAGCTTTGCTTATTCTTGTGGTGGTGGTTTAGTCGCTAAGTTGTGTAGGACTCTTGGAACTCCTTGGACTGTAGCCCACCAGGCTCGTCTGTCTACGGGATTTTCCAGGCAAGAATATTGGAATGGGTTGCTATTTCTTCTCCAGGATATCTTCCTGATCCAGGGATCAAACCTGCGTCTCATGCATTGGCCGGGAGATTCTTTAACACTGAGCCACTAGGGAAGCCTCGGCTTAGTCTAACCATATATAAACAAAACTTTAGATATGTTTTGCCTGTTAATTTTCTTTGTGGTTTATGGCAATAAGATTTCCTTGGTGGCTCAGACGGTAAAGCGTCTGCCTACAACACAGGAGACTGGGGTTCAATCCCTGGGTTGGGAAGATCTCCTGGAGAAGGAAATGGCAACCCACTCCAGTATTCTTGCCTGGAAAATCCTATGGACGGAGGAGCCTGATAGGCTACAGTCCATGGGGTCACAAAGAGTAGGACACGACTGAGCAACTTCACTTATGGCAGTAAGTTGGCAAAATGTTGGCTTAAGCAAAATTCCATGGAACCACTATTTGTACTTGCATGAATTGCTTTATTTCTCAGCTTCAGGTTCTGTCTTTATGAAATTGAGGCACTGATAACACTTTCATTAGGTTTGCATGAAACCTTGAGGTTTCATGGCAGAAAATCTCAAGTGCCTAGCTAATATATATTTTCTTGGATAAGAAACTTGCTTATACGTTTGGAGCAGCAAGCACCCAGCTAAATATACCTTCACATTCTAGGCCTCCCACATACTAGTGTTGGCAAAGAGGACCTAGGTAAAGTTCTACCATAGGTCTATGAAGTGGTTTTTTTTTTTTTGGCCTGTTGCACAGCATGTTGGATCTTAGTTCCCCAGACAAGCATGGAACCTGTGCCCCCTGTGGTGGAAGCATAGAGTCTTAATTACTGGACCACCAGGGAAGTCCCTAGAGCAGTTTTTAATTTCCTGTAAAAAAGTTGGCAGAAAACATTATTGCATCTTTCCCCCCATTATGTTGCTTTGAGTGTAGAAGTATTGCCTGGAGCTGTGGCAGCCATTCTGCAAGCAAGAGAACAAAGCTAATGTTGGCAGAGCAGAGAGAGAGCACACTACAGCGTCCCAATGGCACCAGTAAAGAGTAGAAGTAAAAACAGCATGTTCTCACCTGTACAAATGAGGGGAAATAAATCCTATTTGTGTAAGCCACTCTTGGTTGGCTTATATATCTACCTGAATGTATTCTTTACTGATAAAGATAGTTTAACAGCCATAAAATTGCGTAGTATGAAGCTTGATGTATTGTGGAAACTCATTGTGTTACTTCTACTTCCTTGTGCTACCCAGTGAGTGCTTTGAGAAAGGTCAGATCAAATAATATTTCCTCTTTTTAATTAGCTCAACAAATATTAAACATCAGTGATGGGTAAGTGTTTTGTGGCACCTTGGAAATATAAGACAATGAGACTGAGCCCTTGCCATGGAGGCGTTCAGAATCTTAAAGCTGTTTTTCTTTTTTTTTCTAATTTTATTTTATTTTTAAACTTTACATAACTGTATTAGTTTTGCCAAATATCAAAATGAATCCGCCACAGGTATACATGTGTTCCCCATCCTGAACCCTCCTCCCTCCTCCCTCCCCATACCATCCCTCTGGGTCGTCCCAGTGCACTAGCCCCAAGCATCCAGTATCGTGCATCGAACCTGGACTGGCAACTCGTTTCTTACATGATATTTTACATGTTTCAATGCCATTCTCCCAAATCTTCCCACCCTCTCCCTCTCCCACAGAGTCCATAAGACTGTTCTATACATCAGTGTCTCTTTTGCTGTCTCGTACACCGGGTTATTGTTACCATCTTTCTAAATTCCATATATATGCGTTAGTATACTGTATTTATGTTTTTCCTTCTGGCTTACTTCACTCTGTATAATAGGCTCCAGTTTCATACACCTCATTAGAACTGATTCAAATGTATTCTTTTTAATGGCTGAGTAATACTCCATTGTGTATATGTACCACAGCTTTCTTATCCATTCATCTGCTGATGGACATCTAGGTTGCTTCCATGTCCTGGCTATTATAAACAGTGATGCGATGAACATTGGGGTACACGTGTCTCTTTCCCTTCTGGTTTCCTCAGTGTGTATGCCCAGCAGTGGGATTGCTGGATCATAAGGCAGTTCTATTTCCAGTTTTTTAAGGAATCTCCACACTGTTCTCCATAGTGGCTGTACTAGTTTGCATTCCCACCAACAGTGTAAGAGAGTTCCCTTTTCTCCACACCCTCTCCAGCATTTATTGCTTGTAGACTTTTGGATTGCAGCCATTCTGACTGGCGTGAAATGGTACCTCATAGTGGTTTTGATTTGCATTTCTCTGATAATGAGTGATGTTGAGCATCTTTTCATGTGTTTGTTAGCCATCTGTATGTCTTCTTTGGAGAAATGTCTATTTAGTTCTTTGGCCCATTTTTTGATCGGGTCGTTTATTTTTCTGGAGTTGAGCTGTAGGAGTTGCTTGTATATTTTTGAGATTAGTTGTTTGTCGGTTGCTTCATTTGCTATTATTTTCTCCCATTCTGAAGGCTGTCTTTTCACCTTGCTAATAGTTTCCTTTGATGTGCAGAAGCTTTTAAGGTTAATTAGGTCCCATTTGTTTATTTTTGCTTTTATTTCCAATATTCTGGGAGGTGGGTCATAGAGGATCCTGCTGTGATGTATGTCGGAGAGTG
>NW_011494771.1:231708-231894 GCF_000754665.1 Bison bison bison
TTTATTTTTGTGTATGGTGTTAGAAAGTGGTCTAGTTTCATTCTTTTACAAGTGGTTGACCAGATTTCCCAGCACCACTTGTTAAAGAGATTGTCTTTAATCCATTGTATATTCTTGCCTCCTTTGTCAAAGATAAGGTGTCCATATGTGTGTGGATTTATCTCTGGGCTTTCTATTTTATTCCAT
>NW_011494771.1:231994-237344 GCF_000754665.1 Bison bison bison
TATTTTATTCCATTGATCAATATTTCTGTCTTTGTGCCAGTACCATACTGTCTTGATAACTGTGGCTTTGTAGTAGAGCCTGAAGTCAGGTAGGTTGATTGCTCCAGTTCCATTCTTCTTTCTCAAGATAGCTTTGGCTATTCGAGGTTTTTTGTATTTCCATACAAATTGTGAAATTATTTGTTCTAGCTCTGTGAAGAATACTGTTGGTAGCTTGATAGGGATTGCGTTGAATCTATAAATTGCTTTGGGTAGTATACTCATTTTCACTATATTGATTCTTCCAGTCCATGAACATGGTATATTTCTCCATCTATTAGTGTCCTCTTTGATTTCTTTCACCAGTGTTTTATAGTTTTCTATATATAGGTCTTTAGTTTCTTTAGGTAGATATATTCCTAAGTATTTTATTCTTTCTGTTGCAATGGTGAATGGAATTGTTTCCTTAATTTCTCTTTCTGTTTTCTCATTATTAGTGTATAGGAATGCAAGGGATTTCTGTGTGTTGATTTTATATCCTGCAACTTTACTATAGTCATTGATTATTTCTAGTAATTTTCTGGTGGAATCTTTAGGGTTTTCTATGTAGAGGATCATGTCATCTGCAAATAGTGAGAGTTTTACTTCTTCTTTTCCAATTTGGATTCCTTTTATTTCTTTTTCTGCTCTGATTGTTAAAGCTGTTTTTCTTCAGTTGCTAAGTCATGTCTGGCTTTTGGTGACTGCATAGACTGCATCATGCCAGGCTCCTCTGTCCTCCACTATCTCCTGGAGTTTGCTCAGATTCATGCAGATTGAATTGGTGATGTTATCTAACCATCTCATCCTCTGCCTCCCCCTTCTCCTTTTGTCTTCAGTCTTTTCCAGTATCAGGGTCTTTTCCAATGAGCTGAGTTTAGAAAAGACAGAGGAACCTGACATCAAATTGTCAACATCTGCTGGATCATAGAAAAAGCAAGGGAATTCCAAAAAAAACTACCTCTGTTTCATTGACTACACTAAAGTCTTTGACTGTGTGGATCACAACAAACCAGAAAATCTTTTAAGAGGTGGAAATACCAGAGCACCTTACCCATATCCTGAGAAACCTGTGTGTGGAGTCAAGAAGCAACAGTCAGAACCATACATGGAACAGTGGACTGGTTCCAAATTGGGAAAGGAGTACATCGAGGCTGTATATTGTCACACTGCTTATGTAACTTAAATACAGAGTACATCATGTGAAATACCAGGCTGGATGAATCACAAACTGGAATCAAGATTGCCCAAATCTTAAAGGAAGAGAGTCAATTACAATTTATCAAGGCAATAAGTACTACTGGGGAAAACGTATATGATGCTTCAGGAGAAGGGGATTGAAAACTAAATGTCACCAAATGCATGATAAACACAAAAGGGAAAGAGACATCTTCCATCTTGGGAGAATGTGACCACTGGAAAGTCTAACTAGAGAGGTTGCTGTAGCTTATGTCATGACATGAGTAGCATGAGAATTTGGACCTAGGTCCCTGAAAATATGCAATAGCAATGGCTAACATTTATGGATCATTTCCTTGCTGTCTGGCACTTAAGTATTATATGATCTCATTTAATATTTGCCACAAGTCTCTAAGCTAAGAGCTATTATTACTTCTCATCTTATAGATGAAGTATCTGGACTCAGTGAAGTTAAGTGGTTTCTCCAAAACCACAAAAGTGGTATAAAAAGTGGAGCTAGGATTGGAATGATGTAGATCTGACTCTATACTTTGTATATAGTATCAATGAAGCCTGTCCCATTAAATAGGTTGGCAGTATCTGTGGTACTGAGTGCTTGGTGCCAAGACCTACTTAGGATCTAAGTTTTGATACTATGATTCTCAGGGAGGGACTACTTTCTAATCTGGTGTCTGCAACCCCTACCTATGCAAGATATTTTAAGGGCAGGCTAATAATCTAGTTTTATTTCAATTTGTCCTATTCTATCCTGTTTGTTTTTGTGTCTCCAAGTTATTAGGCATCTCAATGAGAACAGGAATCCTAGGGGTGCTAGGGCTGGGAGTGAATTCAGATGAGAACGAGAAGGCTTCCAGAGTCTTATTGCTGTGGTAGTTCTGGGGACTGTTCAAATCAGTGAAAACGTCAGGAAAGAGATGGCATTTGAGCTTCATTTAATTGGACTGGTTCATATGAATATTGCTTTGGGCTAGATACCAAATCTAGCATGATGATTTAAGGTCTGGCTTTGAAAAGCTATTTCAAGTGGCATGGATTCACGTGGGAAAGCCAGTTGAGTCTGAAGAATGAATCATACCGGAAATCCTTTGTAAAATGGAGTTGTGAAAAGGGAGCTTCAGATAGTATTCTTGGATTACCATCAAATATGTCCAGTGTTTTCATCCATAGCTCTTTGTACAATGAATTCAATTTCGTATGCATGCATGGCGCTTTGCTGTTTGCAAAACAGTACATGTGCAGTATTTATTTGACCTTATCAGGAAGTACACTGTTTAGACAGGGATATTATGTCTATTATATTGTTAAGGAAACTGAGGCTCAAAAAAGTAAAATGACTTGCCCATGACGACCCAACTGAGGGCTGTGAGGAAAAGATCCATTCCAGGCCTCTTTCCTGGCTTCTGGTAGTTCTCTGTGTGGTGCCATCCAAGTGGGTGCATCTTCTCCAAAGTTCCCCTTTGTATAAGGACCCAGTCACACTGAATTAGAACCCACCTGAATGTGAAAGTCACTCAGTCATATCTGACTCTTTGCGACCCCACGGACTATACTGTCCATGGCAGTCTCCAGGCCAGAATACTGGAGTGAGTGGCCATTTCCTTCTCCAAGGGAAATCTTCCCAACCAAGGGATGGAACCCAGTTCTCCGTCATTGTAGGTGAATTCTTTACCAGCTGAGCCACAAGGGAAGCCCAAGGATACTGGAGTGGGTAGCCTATCCCTTCTCCAGAAGAAATCTGCTGGAATCTACTTGAAGGATCTCACTTTACTTGATTAACTCTGCAAAGACCACCCCCCTCTGCAAATGGGGTCCCATTTGGAAATACTGGGGAAGGGGGTTAGGGTTTCAACGTAAGAATTCTTAGGATTCACATTTAGCCTATATGTGAATGTAAATATGTGAATTACCCATTAGCCTATGGGTAATTGAAGAATATGATAGAATTTCTGCTAATCTTGGCATGAGTGGGGAGTAAATGATTAATTTGAAGATTTCAGCTAAGATGTCATTTTTATCATAAACTTTCCGTGACTCCCTCCATTCTAAATATTGGGTTAAATACTCCCCCCTATTCCCTGTGGTCTCACACTTCCTGCACGGTCATTATTACCTGTCGCATAGCACTAGAGTCCCTTGACCCATCTGGTCCTCTTGTCAGACTATCAGCTCTGGGAGGGCAGGAATTCCAGCTGTTTATTGGACTGGTCAAAAAAGTTCGTTCAGGTTTTTCTGTAACATGGTATGAAATTTTTGGCCCAATACCATCCTGAGTGGAGTACTTCTCAATAAATCCATGTCAAGTGCGTGAGATAACGTTTATGCCTCTGTGATGGACCTTGTTGGTACCTGTCCCTCATTGCTTCAGCACTTAACATTTCCAATGGCCAGATCTTGCTATTCCTTCCCTGAAGGCTCTCTGGTCACCTGAGCAGGACAACCTGGAAGTGCCAGAGCATAGCACTCCCTGGGTGTAGCCCTCTGCCAAAGGCTGATGGGACTGAATGGATAAACACCTTAGGGGGAGTCTAAGTCTGAGGTGTATGTACATTGTCTCCCAAGGGGACCCAGGGGGATTCAGTTCTGGTGGCTGTTTACTTGACGATGCACCTTTGACGGGTTTCCTTTTTTTCCTTGTCTGCTGTTTCCCTCCACCTAATGCAAAGTGCTGATGAGATATGTCAATGTGAGCCTCAGGGGTGACTCCAGGAGGATTAAGGGCAATGCTCCTCCCCAGTTATTCCACTGGCTCAACACAAGTAGTTTGCTCATTTGTCTGTCTGAAGTACAAATTGAGTATTGGGTTTCTACATAGAATTGAATTAGACAAGGCATCCTGTGGGTTCGATCCCTGGGTTGGGAAGATCCCCTGGAGAAGGTACCTTTCTTTAGGGAAGCCACTCTTCTCTTACTTACAGAATCACAGGTGAATTCTGTGTCTCTGCTCATCCTCTGTTACTGAGTGGAGAGCCCAACACTGAGCAACAAACTTGCAGTTAATAGTTCAAGATGAGCATGTGATCCAAGTCAGTTCAATTAAAGACAGTCTGAAATGCTTTACAGGAATCATACTCTACATGAGATATGAGTATGAAGGCCTAAAGTCATTGGGAGCTCCTAAGGAAAATATTCCAGAGAAGGGATCCAAAACTGATGAAGATGGAGCACGGAAATGCAGCAAGTGAGAGTCTGGTGACTCTAGCCTCTGGATCCAGCTGTACCTGAAGACATTCTAACTTTCCAATTTTATTACATGAGCCAAAAAACTCCTTTTTGTTTCCCTTAATTCATTTTTAGTTGTGTTTCTCTTACCTTTGCCCCCAGAGACCTAACTAATATATTATGCATCCTCTTAAAGGGAGAACTCTTGAGTATTTGGTTAAGGAGCTTGAGCTTTGAGAAAATAGTATTCAGTGATTCCTTGTTATACCTCAAGTGCTCAAGTGCCAAGTTCATTGCCTGCCACTTTGTAGGCCCTAATTAAGTATTTGGTATTTAAAAGCCTGAATCTCTTGTTTTTTAAAACTCAAGGCCACTCTGTTTTTTCATGATTAGCGAGTATTCTAGTTCCTAATTTTCTTTTTTGTCTAGAACCTTATGTTGTCAGAATAATATTTAAAAGCCACTTGAGGTGTCCAACATGGCCTCAGGTCAAACATGTCCAGTATCTTGGTCACAGCTAACATCATAAGATGGACCACGTTCCCGTCTGTAGTGGAATCATCAGCTAGAAGTCTCCCGTTTGCTTCTTTTTAAAAAAAAATTTATTTTATTTTTTGGCCCCACCATGTGCCATGTGGGATCTTAGTACCCCTACCAGGGATCGAACCCTCAACCCCTGCAGTTGAAGCATGGAATCTTAACCACTGGACCTCCAGGGAAGTCCTCCTAATTTGCTTCTGCCTGAAGATTGCTTTCATTTCCCTGCAAACCTTATGGAACAGACAGGGATTATTTTTGGCTCAGACCCATCGTGTCAAGCTCACTGCCATTTCCAATTCACAGGCTGGCACACGTGGGGCAGTTCCTGAAGCCTCCTGCCCAGTGAGCAGCTATTCTTAGATGTTTGTGCTTGACATTCAGGAAGCCTTCCTGGCTGACTCACTCCCCAGCCAGGCCCCTGTTGTGCTAGGCC
>NW_011494771.1:237444-237921 GCF_000754665.1 Bison bison bison
GGTGGCTCCACAGCTTGTTTTTATGCCCCTAATCAAAGAGCGACACCCCCAAATCTTGCAGTCAGTCATGCAGACTGGACTGGGAAGCAATTGCAGACTGTTAAATTTAACCACAGCCACTTTAGGAAATGAGATGCTGGGGGGTGGTTTGAGAATGGAAGTGGGATAATCTTTGTTTTTCTCTTTTATTTTTCTTCTGATGTTTGACTTGACTGAGTTAAATCCTAGCTGTACTGTTCCTTATTAGCTGTGTGATCTTGGGAAAGTTATTTAATGGTTTTCTACCATTCCCTTGAAATGGTAATAATAAATTCCAATTGGGAGAATTGTTTTAAGGATTAGAAATGTTTTTTTTAAATATAAATTTATTTATTTTAATTGGAGGTTAATTACTTTACAATATTGTATTGGTTTTGCCATACATCAACATGAATCTGCCATGGGTGTACACGTGTTCCCCATCCTGAACCCCCCTCC
>NW_011494771.1:238021-238574 GCF_000754665.1 Bison bison bison
GATATAGTACCTAGCATCTTATGGATAACCAGGTTGTTATTGCTTCTCATTAAATTGCTGCTGCTGCTGCTGCTGCTAAGTCACTTCAGTCGTGTCTGACTCTATGCGACCCCAAGGACGGTAGCCCACCAGGCTCTCCCATCCCTAGGATTCTCCAGGCAATAACACTGGAGTGGGTTGCCATCTCCTTCTCCAATGCATGAAAGTGAAAAGTGAAAGTGAAGTTGCTCAGTCGTGTCTGACCCTCAGTGACCCCACGGACTGCAGCCTTCCAGGCTCCTCCATCCATGGGATTTTCCAGGCAAGAGTACTGGACTAGGGTGCCATTGCCTTCTCCCACTAAATTTCTAGTATCTATCAACATAGAACCTACCACCTACTAGGTGCTTATTAAGTGCTAAGTAAATGAATAAAAGAAAGAATGAACAAATAAATGTTGACATCAGAGTCCTTGCTCTTTCTCTTCTGTCCTACTTTAACCCTTTAAGTGAGCTGAAAGTGAAAAGTGAAAGTCGCTCAATCATGTCACTCTTTTGAGACCCCATGGAGTTCC
>NW_011494771.1:238674-246603 GCF_000754665.1 Bison bison bison
TCCCTCACCTGTACCATCCCTCTGGGTCATGCCAGTGCACCAGCCCCGAGCATCCTGTATCACGCATTGAACCTGGACTGGTGATTCGTTTCATATATGATATTATACATGTTTCAATGCCATTCTCCCAAATCATCCCACCCTCTCCCTCTTCCACAGAGTCCAAAAGAGTGTGCTACACATCTGTCTCTTTTGCTGTCTCACATACAGGGTTATCGCTATCATCTTTCTAAATTCCATATATGTGTGTTAGTATACTGTATTGGTGTTTTTCTTTCTGGCTTACTTCACTCTGTATAATAGGCTCCAGTTTCATCCACCTCATTAGAACTGGTTCAAATGTATTCTTTTTAATGGCTGAGTAATGCTCCATTGTGTGTATGTACCACAGCTTTCTTATCCATTCATCATTCATTATCCATTCATTACTGGACTAGGGTGCCATTGCCTTCTCCCACTAAATTTCTAGTATCTATCAACATAGAACCTACCACCTACTAGGTGCTTATTAAGTGCTAAGTAAATGAATAAAAGAAAGAATGAACAAATAAATGTTGACATCAGAGTCCTTGCTCTTTCTCTTCTGTCCTACTTTAACCCTTTAAGTGAGCTGAAAGTGAAAAGTGAAAGTCGCTCAATCATGTCACTCTTTTGAGACCCCATGGAGTATGTAGTCCATGGAATTCTCCAGGCCAGAATACTGGAGTGGGTAGCCGTTCCCTTCTCCAGGGGAATCTTCCAACCCAGGGATCGAACCCAGGTCTTCTGCATTGCATGTGCATTCTTTACCAGCTGAGCCACCAGGGAAGCCCAAGAATACTGGAGTGGGTAGCCTATCCCTGCTCCAGTGGATCTTCCTGTCCCAAGAATCGACCTGGGGTCTCCTTCATTGCAGGCAGATTCTTTACCGGCTGAGCTACCAGAGAAGAATAAATGCACCTTGAGGCCACTGGGCATTCTCCCTTTCCTACTGCTCTGAGGACAAAAATTTTTGCATATGCCACCCTGGCATGTCCTGACTTCCTAAGGCTTGTTTCTGATGGACTTCCTCTCTCACTCCCCTTTGTCTAAGAGTTGTCATTGCCATCTTGGGACAGCCCTGGGGGCTCAACTCTTATTCTCCTTTGGGTGCGGAGGAGGCACTTCCTCTGGACCGTGTGCCCTACAGCCTTCAGTTCAGGGTCTTCTGCTGGGTTGCCATACTTTTTATAATGAGGTTCCACCTTCTTTTTCTTTTTTTTATTTAAAGATTTATTTATTTATTTTCGGTTGTGCTGGGTCTTCGTTGCTACACACAAGCTTTCTCTGGTCGCGGTGAGTGGCAGCTACTCTTTGTTGCAGTGCATGGGCTTCTTTCTCATTGCAGTGGTTTCTCTTGTTGCAGAGCTTGGGCTCTGTGTACAGAAGCTTCAGAAGTTGCAACATGTGAGCTTAGTATTTGTGGTTCCTGGGCTCTAGAGCTCTGGTTCAGTAGTTGTGGCATGTGCTTAGTTGGTCTGCTGCACGTGGGATCTTCCCAGAACAAGGATTGAACTTGTATCCGTTGCATTGCAAGGTGGATTCTTAACCACCGGACCACCAGGGAAGCCCCAGTTTCCATTTTCTTGCTCAGCTCTCCTTCACAATATCCTTTTGGTTCCAGGCTTCGCTCATAGCTCAATTGGTAAAAAAATCTGCCTGCAATGCAGGAAACCTGGGTTCTATTCCTGGGTCAGGAAAATCCCCTGGAGAGGGAAATGGCAACCCACTCCAGTATTCTTGCCTGGAGAATCCCAGGGACAGAGGACCTTGGCAGGAGCAAGTCCATGGAGTCACAAGAGTTGGACACGGCTTAGCAATGAAACCACCACCAGCAGCAGACGTTCAGCTCCAATCACTGTTCATTCTATATGCGTTGCTGGGCACAGAGGGCACTGCATATAAGTGTTTGTTGGTATTATAACATTCTTATTGGGAATCATGTCAACTTTCTCTCATAGTCTGTCTTGAAGTTCCTTCAGATTACATTTTGTTATTTCCTAAAGGTACAGATCAAAGCCCATTCTGATCATTAACAAAACTAAGTTACAATCACAACACAACAACGACAAGAATACTAATAGTTGACTTGTAATGGAGCACTGACAGTGGGCCAGGCAAGTTGTGAAGCACTTTACCTGCACTTATTGACTTGATTGTCATATCATCTCAGAGTTATGCACTCGCCTTCCCACTAAAGGTGTCAGTAAACAGAGGTGTAGAGAGGTTGAGAAAAGCTACACCTCGTTAGGTGCAGAGCTGGTATGTGAACCCACAAATTCTGACTCCAGAGCCTTAAAACTTAACTTTTTAAGCCTCAGATATCTCATCTCTGAGATAAAATCTTTCTCTTAAGTGTAGGGAAAAGATTAATTAGATCATACCTATAAAGTACTTAGGGAAGCATCTGGCACATTGAAACAGTCAATAGGTATTAGTGAAGGTGATGATGGTGATGATGGTGATGGTGATAATGATGATGGTGGTAATGGTGGTGATGGTGGTGATGGTGATGGTGATGGTGGTGATCATGATGGTGATGGTGATATGATGATTATGGTGATAATGATGGCATGATGATAATGATGGTGATGATGATGGTGATGATGGTGATGGTGATGTGATGATGATGGCGATGGTGATGGTGGTGATGATGGTGATGATGATGCTGGTAATGATGATGATGATCATATGTGATGATGGTGGGGATGGTGATGGTGGTAATGATGATGATGGTGATAATGATGGCATGATGATGATGGTGATTTGACGATGATGATAACAATGATGATGGTGATGGTGATGATGATGAAAATGGTGATGATGATGATGATAGTAATGATGATGATGGTGATGATGATAGTGGTAATGATGATGATGATCATATGTGATGATGATGATGATGATGGTGATGGTGGTGATGATGATGATGGTGATATGATGATAGTGATAATGATGGCATGATGATGATTATGGCGATGATAATGATGGTGATGGTGATAAGGATGATGATGGTGGTGATGGTGGTGATGATGGTGGTGGTAATGATGATGATGATGAAAATGGTGATGACGATGATGATGGTGATGGTGGTGATGATGGTGATGATGATAGTGGTAATGATGATGATGGTGATGTGACGATGATGGTGATGGAGATGATGATGAATGAAATCTCACACATTCCCTCTTTGGATTACTCATTAGCCTCTCAGTTTAAAAGGCCTGTGCACTTTATCATGTTGTTGCTTAATTTTCTCTGTGTTTATACTTTGTCTCCCTGGAAGAGTCATAAATTCCTTCACAGCAAAGAACACAGCTCAGATGCTAAGTTCTATTCCTCCTGGGCCTCGGTTTCTCTTTCTGGAACAGCAGAATTGATGTTTCCAAAGATTCTGAGAATGACTTTCTCTGATTTCATATATGTTTTAAATTCTGGCCTCTTTTACGGCCCACAAAGGGCCATAATCATTAACCAGCCCAGTCATTAACAAAACTTAGTTGCAATCACAACACAACAACGACATGCCACCTTGCATGCAGTGATCATTCAGGAACTACACACATTTATTAACATCTAGAGGTGAGACCTCAGGTCCAGAGGCTCTTTAGTTTTGACTTGGGATAAGGAGGAGGAAAAGTTGTGATTGAGTTTACAATGCACTACATTTGATGTCTAGAGATCTCAGTGGAAACTGGGATATTTACAGGCAGTGGAAGTGGGTAAATTTTGAAAGACTGGGAAATGGCTTCACTAAAAGGATTGCTTGGCTTTCACCCTCCTCTTTTTCAATCATTTCTGCAGATGTATCCACCACTAGGTTTTACTGATCCTGTTGACTGGCTTTTACTGAGAGGGAAGGGAAGAGATGAGAGAGGGAAAGTGAGTTAAATTTAGCAAATTAGCACAAGGCTGCAGCCAGAGATTGCAGGCAGTACCTACTCACTTAGCCTCCCTGGGGGACAGAAATAAAGTTTCCCTTAAAAAAAATAGGATAAGGGAAGAAGGAGAAGTAATGTGTTGTGACGAACGTGCCAGCTTCCTCTATTCACTCCTTCTCTTAGTTGATACCTGCAGGTAGCTTCAATAAGAATTTATTGAGCACCAGCTATAAATCAAGTCTCATATTAGACTCTGGATGCATAAATGAACAGCAAACAGACCCTGCTTTCACAAGTCATCATTTGGCAGAGTCAACATGCACAAAAGCCATCAGCAGACCACACTGTGATGTGTCATAGGATGGAGTTGTGTGCAAGGAGTGTTGGCATCAACAAATACACTGATCCACCCTGGGCGGGGATGATGAAGGGTGAGGGGAGGGACTCACAAGGGAGGGAACATTTGGAATGATTCTCTTTTAAAATAATTTATTTATTTTTGGTTGTGCTGGGTCTTTGTTGCTTTGTGAGCTTTTTCTAGTTGCAGCAAGCAGGGCTACTCTCTAGTGGTCTGAAGGCTTCTCATCGCAGTGCCTTCTCCTCTTCTGGAGCACAGGCTCTAGGGCACATGGGCTTCAGTGGTTGTGCGCATGTGCTCTAATTTTGGCTCACAGGCTCTACAGCGTGGGCTCAATAGTCATGGCACACAGGCTTAGTTACTCTGAGGCATGTGGAATCTTTCCAGATCAGGGATAGAAATCATGTCTCCTCCTTTGGCAGGTGGATTCTTTACCACTGAGCCACCAGGGAAGCCCTGGATTGGTTCTTGAAGGATGGGGGGAGGTTTCAGTACAGGAAGTAGTGTGTAAAACCTTACCAGCAGAGGGAACAGCATATGCCAAAGCCCAGAGATGGGAAAGACCACAGTATTTTAGTTGAAGGTAGTCAACTAGCTGGGGTTGTGAACTTTCTACTCCTCTGCGAAGAAAATGTGTTATTGGAATAAAGGTTTTCTTGCACCTCTTTGTTTGCTCATTTGCTTCTCTTTGTCTTCCTTTTCCTGTTCCTAGATCACCTGGCATCTGATTGTCATCATTCTTGGTTACAGCTCTGTGAGTTCAGGGAATGCAGTTGTCCTGCTTATGTTTGTATTCTGCATCCAGCTCATGCTGCAGAACACCTCAATAAATGCTCCTTGAATGGAGTCAGAGAGCGAGCGAGATCTCCCAAAATGAGGTCACAGAGAGAGAAAAAAATACAATAGAGAAATAACATCCAATGGTCAAGACATTCTTTGCTAAGAAAAAAAGGCTTTTAGGTCGATAAAAATCTCTCTGTACACCCAGGTCTGTCCTTCTAAAGACCTTAAGTGTTTCTGGTCTCAACCTCAAATTACATTCCTCTTCTTAAGTGGAACGATCAGAGAAAGCATCTTGGGAACTCCACTGAGGTTAGGTTTTTAGATTTCTGAAAAACTAACTAACTTTAAGATTTCTGAAAAACTAACTCCCAATATGGAATTAATTTGAATTAATGACAACTGCTTAGTCCAAAATAAACAGGAGCATTCTTGGAAATTTCTTGACAGTCCAGTGGTTAGGACTTTCACTACCAAGGGCATAGGTTTGATCCCTGATCAGGGAACTAAGATCCCACAAAATGTGTGGCCAAAAAAATTAAAAAAAAAACCTGGTTATTAAAAAAACAATAGCAATAAGAAAAAGAATAAGAGCATTCTTGACTTCACCCAAAAAGTTGGCAAGTAAAATTTCAGAGATTGTTCAAGATCATAGTGGAGCTATATTTTGCCATGCAGGGTCATTGGAAAACTCAGAGGCAGCCATCTAGGCAACCACACTGTTGAGCTTGTCCTTTAAGGAAGCAAGTCCATTGCAAGTTGAATGGATCTCAAGCCCAAACCGCTTCCTTCAATTTTCCTTTGTGTCAGATAAGCCATATAATTATTGATAACGAAGTGTCCAAATATTTGTTCAAAGAGCAATTTAAAGTCTCTGATTTATATTCATGAGGTATTACATAGCCACACAGTTCCTGTGTACTTTTCCCCCCTTAGCCTAATGATTAGTGGAAGTTTTAATGCAGGTTTAAGAGATATGTTTCCAGTTTTGCCTGGTATGTGTCTCCTCTCTAGAAATAACAGTTATTCTCTGTTGGACTTGGTGAGGGTGACAGAAGAGAGAGGTTTGGAGATTCTAATTTTGCTTTTTTTTTTTTTTTAATGATGTAGCTATATCATCTGAGGCAAATTTCCTTATACATGTGCTGTAGCCAGTTCACAGGGGACTGAGTTATTCACCTCCTAGACCCTCAGGTAGCTGGATACGATGTGTCTGGGGCAACTGAACTCTCTAAAGCAGTTGACTCTGGGTATGTCATTTCAAACTTGACTCGAGTGCACTGCAAATATAATTGAAAGTGTGCCATGGCATAAGTATTACTGACTCTATGGACATGAGTTTGAGCAACTCCAGGAGATAGTGAAGGACAGGGAAGTCTGGCATGCTGCAGTCCATGGGGTCACAAAGAATCAGACACAGGTTGGCAACTGAACAGCAACAGCAATGGCGTGAGTAAGCTGAGAAATGCTGCTAAGGAACTAATTTATCTTTTCTTCAGACGAAATCAAATTGATGACCTGATGGTGAAACACAAGCAAGATATTGGACAAACTGAAAGACAATAGGTGATGGTATTAAAAGCCAAATTTCGCCAAGAATTAATATAATCTGATCAGAATTTGAAAGCACTATGGGGAATTCAATTTCAGTCCAGTGGTTGGGACTCCAGTATGCAAACTAATTAATAGCAAATGATGTTTAAGTCTGTCTTTACAAATAATTACTCCAAAGGCTTCAGCTCTCCAGCCCTGGGAGGCAGACAGTTAACCCATTTCTCTTTTCCAGTCTTGAGGAATGTGTTTTCCAGCTTCGGGTGAACAGATGAAACTCTACTTGCTAGACGGAAGCTAGTGTCCAATCTATTGAGGACTGATCCAGTAAGCTTACATGCAGGGGGTAGAGAATTCCCCCAGAGAAAAACAGAGTGCTGTTACAAAACAGACAAACTAATAAACAAGGAACAAAAAAAAAAAAATAAGCTAACAAAAAACCCTAGAGAGAAAAACAACATGCCCACCACACAATTTCTATTTCACTGCAAACTATTGTCTCTCAGTTTTGATTTGGCCACTACCCTCTGGACTGGTATTGTGTTTGTTGCCCTGACCTTGGGTCCTTGTCTTTCCTTGGCTGCCATTTCTTTAGCTTTTGCTATCAGGATCCTAGAAGGTACAAGATAAACCTCTCATATCATTACCTGACCTCCTCCGACCCTAGCCAGCTCCTCTCACTTTGCCCTTAAAGGTGATAGGACTGTGAATTTGTACAAGACTGAGTAGCACAGGAGTTTGTGAGGCATGAATATGCACTGGCACAGCCCATTAGTAAGAAGCTCAGACACTGTTGCAGACTCTGGGCTTGGAGAACCTTTGTCAGCTTGACTATCAGTCACAGAGCATATAGAGCATCCAGCCTCCTGGTAGCTCAGATGGTAAAGAATCTACCTCTAATGCAGGAGACCCAGGTGTGATCCCTGGGTTGGGAAGATCTCATGGAGAAAGGAGTGGCAACCCACTCCAGTATTCTTGCCTGGAGAATTCCATGGACAGAGGAGCCTGGCGGGCTACAGTCCACGGAGTCGCAAAGAGTTGGACACAATGGAGCAACTAACAATCATGCGACCCAGGGGAAAAAAAACTCCGAATAATTAGAATGAAAAATTAACTGCATATTTGACAGCTGGCTAAGTGCAACGTTCATTAGAAAGTTAGAAAATTATTCCCTCTCTGCTTTGCAAGTTGGAAGTCTGTTTAAGTGCTATAGTGATTATTGAGATGATTTTTCTCTCTGAATGTTTTCTCCTTTTGTCGTGTGGTTAGCTCCTCTTCAGAGGTTCTTGGCAAGTTCTCTTTGCTCTGCAGGTGCAAAGAGAACTTGCCAAGAACCTCTGA
>NW_011494771.1:246703-256875 GCF_000754665.1 Bison bison bison
CTCTGCAGGTGCACCTGAAATGCCGATTTATCATAAGTGGGAGCTTTGAGAAACAGCAAACATGTACCAATTAAATGAAAGCGTTGTCTCCTTCTGCCATGTAGCTTTTTACAAAATGATTATATTTCATATTGCAAACTACATAATCATTATTATCAGGAAAATTCGTTGTGGTAACTTAATCATTTATCTATCCATCCACCCTTATGTCCATCGGTTGACCATCCTCCATCCATCCATCTATCCACCCATTCCTCCATCCATTCCATCATGAACAAACGCTCATCGTGCAATGACTGTACTATGAATGGAGTAGTGCAAGTGCCATGTATACTCTCAAGTAATGCACAGTCTAGAGGAGAAACTTAAGTCATTTGGCACATAAATCGGTTTCCGTCGATACTGATTATGAAAAGCAATGGAACTTTTTTCAGTTCTGAACTTGGGTGGTGACAATAACACATGCTTTCCTTGGCAGTTCTAAACATGATGGCTGCCAAGGTTTAGAGTTTACTCTCTTAATGAGGAATAATTGTATTTGAAATGGAAAGAATGTGGTAGAAATCAAGAGTCATAATGTGTGAACTGGAGGGCTATTAATGTGTTAGCAGTATTCTTTTCTATCTTGGTAGTTGCCAGCTTTCTGCATCGCTTCCAAATGCTGTGCTCATATTTGGGAGAGTTACTTATGGTCTTCATTTCTCCAGTCCTTGACTGATGGAGATTTATAATAAAGCACTTGATCACACGTAGGATCAAATACCTCATCTCCAAAATGGGGAACATATCATTATTTACTACCCAAGTTTTTTTTTAAAGAATTTTTATGTGGGCCATTTTTAAGTCTTTATTGAATTCGTTACAGTATTGCTTCCGTTTTATGTTTTGGTTTTGTGGCTCAAGTCATGTGGGATCTTAGTGCCCCGACCAGGGACTGAACCCACACCTCCTACGTTGGAAGGTGAAGTCTTAACCACTGGGCCACCCAGGAAGTCCCACTACCAAAAAAGATCAATTAATCAAGCTAAAAATGTTTACCATTATCCTTGTTTTACGGATGATAGAGTAAAAAGACCTATCCGAAGCCTCAGGCAACAGCTAGCAAGTGGCAATTGAGCCGGAGTGCTGACCTAAGGTTAGTGAATATTCCACTCCCGGTCAACACCTTATAGGTAGACAACGTGTTGTTCTCTGCGAAGGACAAAGGTGGTTGCTCTTTATGGTTTCCACATGGTAAAGCATGAGGTTGGAGGCAGGCAGACTGATTCAGAATCCAGACTCTACCCCTCCTAGTCCTCACGGTAAAATGAGAACAATATTAGCGTTCGTTCCACTGGTTAATGGTGAAGACCAAATGAGAACAGGCACACACAGCGCTTGGCAGAGGCGCCGGCACACAGCATAACCTTTGCCACTAAACTTTGATTAGTGCTGTTTTTACTCTTACTTTTTGCCTAGAGGCCACAGTGACCTTCACTGGCTTATCCTTGGTTCCTCTGGAACTGGTTGGAGGGGATGTCAAGTGAAGTGATACAAATTTGTTCTAGGACAAGCGTGCCCAAGCTTGGCTTCGTATCAGAATTATCTGGGGTATATTTTATCACTGATTTATCCTATTTTTAAAGGATTTTTTGGAAAAATGTGACATACATGTAAGAACATTTTCAAAGGGTACCCATTGAAAAGTATATCTTTTGCCAACACAGATCTTCAACTTCTCAGATCCCTCTGGCACTGTTGTTACCAGAGCCTGGTATCTTTATGAAATATGATGGATGCATGCACATTTGATATAACCTGTGTGTTCATGCGCATTGTTTTATATCTCTTTTTTTCTCAGTAGTCTGACTTGGAGAAGAACATTTTCTATGAATACCTTCAGATTTATGGCTACAATTTGTTCTATTGTATAGATGTTACAAAATGTACTGAACTTGTTTTTTCTTGATGGACGTTTAGACTGTTTCTAGACTGCTAATACAAGCAACACTGCCATAGATATTCTTCTGCACAATTATTTTTGTACTTTACTGCTATGGGATAAATATCTTGAAGCCAGATACCTGGATCAACAGGTTTAAGAATTCAGTGGACATTTACAAAATTGCCTTTCAAAGAAATTATACTGAGTTACTCTCTCATCAGTTTACTTCTCATCCAACTTTATAATCTTTGCCCAACAGATAAATAAAAAATGGTAATTCATCATTGTTTTAAACTGTATTTTAAAATCTATGACAAACAGTAAGCATGTGTTCATATGTTTAAAGGCAAATTTCTTCACTTGTCTGTGAAATCTCTGTCCTTGTTTTATTCCAGTTTTCCTACTGGGTTCTAACTTTTTAAAGAAGAACCATTTACTTATATCAGTTCAGTTCATTCACTCAGTTGGGTCTGACTCTTTGCGACACCATGGACTGCAGCATGCCAGGCTTCGCTGTCCTTCACCATCTCCCAGAACTTGCTCGAACTCCTGTCCACTGAATCAGTGATGCCATCCAACCATCTCATTCTCTGTCATCCCCTTCTCCTCCTGCCCTCAATCTTTCCCAGCATCAGGGTGTTTTCTAATGAATCAAAGTTGACCAAACCATTGGAGCTTCAGCTTCAACATCAGTCCTTCTAATTAATATTCAGGATTGATTTCCTTTAGGATTGACTGGTTTGATCTCCCTGCAGTCCAAGGGACTCTCAAGAGTCTTCTCCAACATCACATTTCAAAAGCATCAATTCTTCCGTGCTCAGCCTTCTTTATGGTCCAGCTCTCATATCCATACATGTCCACTGGAAAAATCATAGGTTTGAGAAGATGAACCTTCATCAGCAAAGTAATGTCTCTGCTTTTTAATATGCTGTCTAGGTTGGTCATAGCTTTTCTTCCAAGGAGCAAGAGTCTTTTAATTTCATGGCTGCAGTCACCATCTACAGTGATTTTGGAGCCCAAGAAAATAAAGGCTGTCACTATTTCCACTGTTTCCCCATCTATTTGCCACGAAGTGATGGGACCAGATGCCCTGATCTTTGTTTTTTGAATGTTGAGTTTTAAGCCAGCTTTTTCATTCTCCTCTTTCACTTTCATCAGGAGGCTCTTTAGTACCCTCTTCACTTTCTGCCATAAGGGTGGTGTCATCTGCATATCTGAGGTTATTGATACTTCCCCTGGCAATCTTGATTCCAGCTTGTGTTTCATCCAGCCAGGCATTTTGCATGATGTACTCTGCATACAAGTTAAATAAGTAGGGTGACAACATACAACCTTGACATACTCCTTTCCCGATTTGGAACCAGTCCGTTGTTCCGTGTCTGGTTCTAACTGCTTCTTCTTGACCTACATACAGATTTCTTAAGAGGCAGGAAAGGTGGTCTGGTATACCCATCTCTTTAAGCATTTTGCACAGTTTGTTGTGATCCATACAGTCAAAGGCTCTAGCATAGTCAATGAAGCAGAAGTAGATATTTTTCTGAAATTCTCTTGCTTTATCTATGATCCAGCAGATGTTGGCAATTTGATCTCTGGTTCCTCTGCCTTTTCTAAATCCAGCTTGAACATCTGGAAGTTCATGGTTCATGTACTGTTGAAGCCTGGCTTGGAGAATTTTGAGCATTACTTTGCTAACATGTAAAACAAGTGCAGATGTGAGGTAGTTTGAACATTCTTTGGCATTGTCCTTCTTTGGGATTAGAATGAAAACTGGTCTTTCCCAGTTTTGTGGCCACTGCTGAGTTTTCCATATTTGCTGGCATATTGAGTGCAGTACTTTAACAACATCATCCTTTAGTATTTGAAATAGCTCAGCTGGAATTCCATCACCTCCACTAGCTTTGTTCATAGGGATGCTTCTTAAGGCCCACTTGACTTTACACTCCAAGATGTCTGGCTCTAGGTGAGTGATCAACTATTGTGGTTATCTGGTTCATAAAGATCTTTTTTGTATAGTTCTTCTGTGTATTCTTGCCGCCTCTTCTTAATTTCTGCTTCTGTTAGGTTCTTACCATTTCTGTCCTATATTGTGCCCATTTTGCATGAAATATTCCCTTGGTATCTCTTATTTTCTTGAAGAGATCTCTAGTCTTTCCCATTCTATTGCTTTCCTCTATTTCTTTGCATAGTTCACTTAAGTAGGCTTTCTTATTTCTCCTTGCTATTTTTTGGAATTCTGCATTCAGATGAGTATATCTTTCCTTTTCTCCTTTGCCTTTCACTTCTCTTCTTCTGTCAGCTATTTGTAAGGCCTCTTCAGACAGTCATTTTGTCTTTTTGCATTTCTTTTTCTTCAGGATGTTTTGATCACCACCTCCTATACATTGTCATGAACCTCTGTCCATAATTCTTCAGGCACTCTGTCAATCAGATCTAATCCCTTGAATCTGTTTGTCATTTCCACTGTGTACTCATAAGGGATTTGATTTAGGTCATACCTGAATGGACTAGTGATTTTCCCTATTTTATTCAATTTAAGTCTGAATTTGGCAATAAGGAGTTCATGATCTGAGCCACAGTCAGTTCCCGGTTTAATTTTTGCTGACTGTATAGAGCTTTTCCATCTTTGACTGCAAAGAATATAATCAGTTTGATTTCAGTATTGACCATCTGGTGATGTTCATGTGTAAAGTCATCTCTTGTGTTATTAGAAGAGGATATTTGCTATGACCAGTGCGTTCTCTTGGTAAAACTCTGTTAGCCATTGCCCTGCTTTATTTCATAATCCAAGGCCAAACTTGCCTGTTATTTCAGGTATCTCTTGACTTCCTGCTTTTGCATTCCAGTCCTCTATAATGAAAAGGACATCTTTTTTTGGTGTTAGTTTTAAAAGGCCTTGTAGGTCTTCATAGAACCATTCAGCTTCAGCTTCTTCAGCATTAGTGATTGAGGCATAGACTTGGATTACTGTGATATTGAATGGTTTGCCTTGGAAATGAACAGAGATCATTCATTTTTGAGATTGCACCCAAGTACTGCATTTCAGAATCTTTTGTTGACTATGAGGGCTACTCTATTTCTTCTAAGGGATTCTTGCCCACAGTAGTAGTTATAATGGTCATTTGAATTAAATTCACCCATTCCAGTCATTTTAGTTCACAATTCCTAAAATGTCAATGCTTTTGCCATCTCCTGTTTGACCACTTTCAATTTACCTTGATTCATGGACCTGACATTCCAGGCTCCTATGCAGTATTGTTTACTTTCACCACCAGAGACATGCCCTTGTTTCTGGGTGTTGTTTCCATTTTGCTTGGCCCTTTATTCCTTCTGGAGCTAGTTCTCTGCTCTTCTCCAGTAGCATATTGGACACCTACTGACCTGGGGAGTTCAGCTTTCAGTGTCATATCTTTTTGCTTTTTCATACTTCTTCATTGGGTTCTCAAGGCAAGAATGCTGAAGTGGTTTGTCATTCCCTTCTCCAGTGGACCATTTTTATCAGAACTCTCCACCATGACCTGTCCATCTTCTCCAGGGCATCTTTCCAACCCAAGGATCAAACTTATGTCTTCTGCATTGGTAGGAGGATTTTTTTTTTTACCACTGAGCCACCAGGGTATTCCCTATTTCCCTGTGGTCAGGTACTTATTTGTACTCTTTTATTTTTTAAAATTTATGGTTTTCTTTGCATGCTAATATATGTTTTCATAAAGGTCTCACAGACCCTTTTTATTTTAAATTTATTTATTTTTTAATTGAAGGATAACTGCTTTGCAGAATTGTGTTGGTTTCATAGACTCTTAAAGGGAGGTGCTCTAATCTCTATTTTGGGAGCATTAAATTAGTCATAGATAAACAAGCTTTAATTCGTTTATTTTGTTACTTAGATCTTCTATAGACTTACTTCACTGGCTTACTTCATTAGGTCTATTGACCTAATATGGGCCGAAGGAGTTGAATTAAGCTACTTGAGTAGTTATAATATTTCTATCTTTGTTTCTTATATTCTGTTAGATTTATAAATTTGGATGGCATTGACTTTGGCTTATTAAAGACGGGTACATATTCAGCGAACAGTGCAATAATTCTGTTTTAATAAAGTACCTTATTTTATCCAATTTAATGCTTTCTACCTGGAAATAAAAACTGTTTTAATAAAGTGCCCTATTTTATCCAATTTAGTGCTTTCTACCTGGAGTGAAAAATCTGGCTTGAAACTCAACATTCAAAAACCAAAAATCATGGCATCCAGTCCCATCACTTCATGCAAATAGATTGGGAAACAATGGAAATAGTGACAGACTTATTTTCTTGGGCTCCATAATCACTGCAAACAGTGACTGCAGCCATGAAGTTAAAAGATGCTTGCTCCTTGGAAGAAAAGCTATGACCAACCTAGACAGCATATTAAAAAGCAGAGACATTATTTTGCCAACAAAGCTCCATCTAGTCAAAGCTATGGTTTTTCCAGTGGTCATGTATGGATGAGAGTTGGATGATAAAGAAAGCTGAGCATCAAAGAATTGGTGCTTTTGAACTGTGGTACTGAAGAAGACTCTTGAGAGTCCCTTGGACTGTAAGGAGATCCAACCAGTCCATCCTAAAGGAAATAAGTCCTGAATATTCATTGGAAGGACTGATGCTGAAATTGAAGCTCCAATACTTTGGCCACTTGATGCAAAGAACTGACTCATTGGAAAAGACCCTGAGGCTAGGAAAGATTGAGGGCAGGAGAAGAAGGGGATGACAGAGAATGAGATGGTTGGATGGCATCACCGACTCTGTGGACATGAGTTTGAGTGAGCTCCGGGAGGTGGAGATGGACAGGGAGGCCTGGCGTGCTGCTGTCCATGGTGTTGCAAAGAGTCGGCCATGACCGAGCAACTGAACTGAACTGAAGCTGGAATTAAATCTATTATCTGTTATTATTTATTTCAGCTCTCCTGCCTCTTCCTTTGGATCTGCATTTACCTGGTAGTGTTCTGGCCATTCTTTCTACTTCAGCAAGCGTTTTTTAAATATGTAGCACAAGTTTAGCTTTTGTTTTGCGAAGTAAACTCAGCATTCTTCTTTCATAGTAAATTTATTCTAATCACATCTCTTCATTTGCCAATATACTTCTTTTTGTTCTGTCTTCATTTATATATTTGCTACTGCTGCTAAGTCACTTCAGTCGTGTCCGACTCTGTGCGACCCCATAGACGGCAGCCCACCAGGCTTCGCCATCCCTGGGATTCTCCAGGCAAGAACACTGGAGTGGGTTGCCATTTCCTTCTCCAATGCATGAAAGTGAAAAGTGAAAGTGAAGTTGCTCAGTCAGTCATGTCCAACTCTAGCCACCCCATGGAGTGCAGCTCACCAGGCTCCTCCATCCATGGGACTTCCCAGGCAAAAGTACTGGAGTGGGGTGCCATTGCCTTCTCCGTTTATATATTTAGCTAGCATTAATATTTTCCTTTGTTTTTAATGCGTATGTTTTGTTTGAATTAAATATTTCAGCACTCTCTCTCCTTTATTTTCTGCATGTCTACATTCCACTGTCAGATGAACCACGGAGGCAGGATAAAAGGGTTTTCCAGAAGGTGAATGATTGTCTGACTAGTAGTCTAGGACAAAGTAGCTGACTACTGATTACTGATTCTTTTCCCAAAAAGAATTGATGACCTTATTTGAGCTCCCAAGGAATAAATAGTCATATAAATATGTCACCAAATATTTCCTCTTTTAGATATTGACAAAATGAGAGACAAGTGAAGCCCAGTTCTTACAACTCATCCTTTAATGATTTGCTGGATAAAATGAGAGAATTGAACCAGAAAACCTATGAGGTTCCTTCTAGTTCTGCTCTGTAATCATCACTGCTAGTAACACATACATGCCACTGGCCTGGTAAAATACTTAAACACTTACAATTTTTAATGAAAATATAACATTCAAGAGAAACATAGAAATCATAACTCTATAGCTTGGTGAATTATCACAAAAGGAGCCCACTGGTATAGCTATCACCAAAAGTGAGAAATAAAATATTCTATTACATTTGACATCCTCTCATGTCCCCCACAAATGTAAAAACTATCTTGACTCCTTTTGTTATAGATCAGTTTTGTCAGATTTTGAATTTTATACAAAAAGAATCATACAACATGGATCATTTTTATGTTTGGCTTTATTGGCTTAATATTATGCTCACAAGATTCACTTAGGTTATTGCATGTATCTGTAATTTTTTATTTTCATTGTTGAGTGATACTGCTATGTAAAAATATACTACTTTATTTTTCCTACTATGGATGAAATCTTGTTTTTCTTCCCAGTGTTTGATTCTTGAGTATTGTTCAATTGCTAATCTGAACAATCTTCTGCATGCCTTCCTGGGCAAATGTACACTCATTTCATTTGGTTAACATCTAGGAATGACATTTCAACATTATCAAGGTTATATTGTTCACCTCAACAAATAGTACTAATTTTCAAAGTGGTGATAACTAGATTCCCAATGTAGTTGGGATCCCAGAAGACTGGAGATCCCAGTTGTTCTACATTTGCCTCAGCAATTGTTATCAGAAGATTTACATTTGAGTCATTCTGTTAATTACAAGATGCTGTCTCATTGTGATCTTATTTGCATTTCTCTGATGACTAATACATTTTCACATTCATTGACCATTTGAATGTATCATTTCTTTGCAATGTCTACTCAAATTGTTTGCCATGTTTTCCATAAGGTCGTTTGTCTTTTTCTTATTTATTTATAGTTTTAAATTTATTTTTATTTTAAAATGAATCTTTATTGGAATATAGTTGCTTTACAATGCACTGTTAGTTTCTGCTGTACAGCAAAAGGAGTCAGCCATGCATACACATATATCTCCTCCCTTTTGGACTTCCTTCCCGTTCAGGTCACCACAGCACATTAAGTAGAGCTCCCTGTGCTATACAGTATGTTCTCATTAGCTGTCTGTCTATAGATAATTAATTTCTGAAATATATATATTCTGGTACAAGTCCTTTGCTAGTCACATGTACAGGATCTTCTGCCAGTCCCTGGCCTGCCATTTCATTTCCTAGAGGTATCCTATGAACATCAGGAGTTTTTAATACAAATACTCTCTATGTTTGTCAATATTCCCTTTATACTTAGTGCTTTTCATGTCCTGTTTAGGAAGTTTTTGCCTACCCTAAGATCAAACGAGTATTATCTTCTAGAAATTTTATTATTTTTTCACATGTGGATCTACAAAGGACCTGGAATTGAGGTTTTTAGTTTCCACATGGATATCCCATTGATTAGCACCTTTTATAACAAATAATTTCTTTCCACATTGACCTATCACTTTTGTCATAAATGTATGGATCTTTTAAAAAACTCCTGTTTTAGTCCATTAGTCTACACTTGTGCTTCTATTATACAGTTTTATTTACTGTAGCTTTATAATAAGCCATCATGTCTAAAAGTATGAATAAGTCTCTTTAATCTTTATGACTCTATATAATTTTAAAATTAGGTTGTCAATTTAATACATGTACACCCACCGGATTTTAATTAGTATTATATTGGTTCCAGACAGTGTGCTGTAGGTTCAGAGACAGGAAAAAATTCAATAAATGAAAAAGAGTAGAAGACCCTGAAACCACATGGAAAGGCAATTAGTGTGAAGAAAGAAGAAAATTAATACTAATGAGCCTTTCAATGTGCGACAAATTACGCTTCTGAAAACCATAATGTCACTTTCATTTTGCAGAGGAAGAAAATGAGGCAAGTAAGAGGTTTGCATAAGCCATCAGGTGAAAGAGGTGGAGTCTTCATGAATAGGATTGGTACCTTTCTAAAGAGGCTCCAGAGGAGTACCTCAAGGCTGTATATTGTCACCCTGCTTATTTAAATTATATGCAGAGTACATCATGAGAAACACTGGGCTGGAAGAAGCACAAGCTGAAATCAAGATTGCCAGGAGAAATATCAATAACCTCAGATACGCAGATGACACCACCCTTATGGCAGAAAGTGAAGAGGAACTAAAAAGCCTCTTGATGAAAGTGAAAGAGGAGAGTGAAAAAGTTGGCTTGAAGCTCAACATTTGGAAAACTAAGATCATGGCATCTGGTCCCATCACTTCATGGGAAATAGATGGGGAAACAGTGGAAACAGTGTCAGACTTTATTTTTGGGGGGCTCCAAAATCACTGCAGATGGTGATTGCAGCCATGAAATTAAAAGACGCTTACTCCTTGGAAGGAAAGTTATGACC
>NW_011494771.1:256975-257107 GCF_000754665.1 Bison bison bison
GATTCATGGGGTCGCAAAGAGTCGGACACGACTGAGCAACTGAACTGAAATGAACTGAACTGAGAGAGCCCCTTCCATCTTGTAAAAATACAATGAGAAGTCAACAGTACAGAAGAGGGCCCTCACTTGACC
>NW_011494771.1:257474-266584 GCF_000754665.1 Bison bison bison
ATCCAACCAGTCCATTCTGAAGGAGATCAGCCCTGGGATTTCTTTGGAAGGAATGATGCTAAAGCTGAAACTCCAGTACTTTGGCCACCTCATGCGAAGAGTTGACTCGTTGGCAAAGACTCTGATGCTGGGAGGGATTGCGGGCAGGAGGAGAAGGGGACGCCAGAGGATGAGACGGCTGGATGGCACCACTGACTCCACCTACAATGCAGGAGACCCTGATTCAATTTCTGGGTTGGGAAGATCCCCTGGAGAAGGGATAGGCTACCCACTCCAGGGTTCCTGGACTTCTCTTGTGGTTTAACTGGTAAAGAATCTGCCTGCAATGTGGGAGACCTGGGTTGGGAAGATCCTCTGGAGAAAAAGGCTACCCACTCCAGTATTCTGGCCTGGAGAATTCCGTGGACTGTATAGTCCATGGGCTCAGAAAGAGTCAGACAGGACTGAGTGACTTTCACTTTTGCTTTTCACTTTTAAGCTACCCAGTCAATGCTATTTTGTTATAGCAGCCAAAACAGACCAAGATAGAGGAAGAATCCTTAATGAATACAATACAGAATAGAGGTTAAGAATATCATCTAATGTCTTTTGTGTTTTTTGTGCTGGTCTCTTAACATCTGCATGTTTAGGAAGACGGCAGTCTGAGGAGGGGCTGCCAAGGGAGGTGGTTCCTAAATATGCCTCCCCATCCCAATTTATTCAAGAACTATGCAATGAGAACGTGCTTTGATCCAGGTCCTATGTCAAGTGTAGGTGTAAAGGAGATGCAAGACCTAGGATTCCTGTCCTCAAGGCACTTGTGCCCCAGTGGGAGGAACATATTACAAACACAATGTTGTCCTATGGAATGATCAGTGCAGCAGTGTCCCTGATTGATCCCAGTCAACCAGGGACAAAGGAAGCCCAGAGAGGGATAGCCTAACCAGTGTGGTGGTTACCTTCAATTTCCCAGAGATCCATGGACTTGAGCTGCAGCTCAAGAGGAAGAGACACCAGAAGAGGAAAGACAGGCGAAGGGAGAGGACAGGAAGTCATCTGATGGGATGTGCATTGGACACCAAATTCCATGACCACAGACACTTGATGTACAGAATTAAGCTCTAACCATCAGAGTCTTCCCTGGGTTCAGTTCAGTTCAGTCACTCAGTCGTGTCCGACTCTTTGCAACCCCATGAATTGCAGCATGCCAGGCCTCCCTGTCCATCACCAACTCCCGGAGTTCACTCAGACTCACGTCCATCGAGTTGGTGATGCCATCCAGACATCTCATCTTCTGTCGTCCCCTTCTCCTCCTGCCCCCAAACCCTCCCAGCATCAGGGTCTTTTCCAATGAGTCAACTCTTTGCATGAGGTGGCCAAAGTTAGTCTCTCCAAAAAACCTCATCCTCAATTTTCTTGTGCCAAACTCTCAGGACTGTTGTGAGCATATAGATTAAGTTAACATGTGTCAAAATAATGAGTAAAGTGCAGAACAAAATAAAAAATCAAGCTTTTGAGTTTTCCAGGCAGTTAGTGATAGAAGAAACACAGAGTCTAACATTAGTGGATGGAGTTAGTTGAATCTATTGGTGATTTAACAGCTGACTTATCTCAGGGGAAAATTATCATTTCGGAGTCTTATCTGTGGAGTAATAATAGCTAAAACATCTCCTTCTCCAGGAAAAAGTATTTTCTTTCTAAACTGTTAAGCATTATGTAAATATTTGATGACTTTGTAATCTCTTTCTATTCTTTCTTTTTCCTCAGGCTCTAAAATCTTTAAAAAAGATAAATTAGATCCACCTTCACATTGGTTATAGAATCTGACTAATGTGTATTTGATTTCAGTGCTTCTATCCTATGTATATTCATGAAAATCAGAGAGGAGAAAATTACTTCCTGCCCAATATATTCCAATGAGGATTTTGATAAGCAGAACAATCATTTAATTGGTACATTTCTATTTCTACTGCTGTCAGGCTGGGACAAGAGGCTCCTTATGTAAATCAAGAAAACTGGGGAAATGGATGCTGATTTATGGATTGCCAATGGTAAGTCAACATTTTTCTGACCTTGGGATCTCAGCTCAAAGAGCAAGGTAAAAGACATCATTGCAAAATGAGACAACATAGTGAGGAGTGGGTTCTGGCTGAGTTAATAGTAGTCTAGGGAGAGCCGGATTTGATCTCCGGGTCGGGAAGATCCCTTGGAGAAGGGAATGGCAACCCACTCTAGTATTCTTGTGTGGAGAATTCCTTGGACAGAGGAGCCTGGTGGGTTACAGTCCATGGGGTTACAAAGAATCAGACACAACTGAGCAACTAATACTTTCACTTATTACCATTACGCATGAATATAATGGAATATACTATTATGCATTGCTAATAACTGAGTCGTGTTTCCTCAAAATTCATATATTGAAGTCGTGCTATTAAAAGTGACTGTATGTAGAAATAGAGCTTCGGGGAGGTAATTAAAGTTAAATGAAGTCATAAAGGTGCAGTCCTAATCAGATGGGATTCAGTGGCCTTATAAGAAGAAGAGACCCCTGCCTCTCTCTTTTTCCTTATGCACACACACCAAGGAAAAGTCAAGTGACACGTGGTGGCAAGGTAGGTGTCTACAAACCGCGAGGAGTGCTCTCGTCAGCTTCAGGAATCTGCACCCTGATTTTGAGCTTCCAGCCTTCAGAACTGTGAGAAAATACATTTCTGTTGTTTTAGCTGCTCAGTCTATGGTATTTTCATATGCTCTCTGCTGTTCATGTATCCAGGAAACATTTATTTTCATGAACATAATCTGTGCTAAATACTGTTCTAGCCTCCGTGTTAACAAAGATTATTAGAAACTGATTTTGTTTTCCAGAAATTCAGGTTTTAGTGGAATGGACAAACATGACTGAATCATTGCAAGTCAGACTTAGAAATAAAAGTAAAAACCAGTGGTACACACAGGAGAACATATTTTAGTGTTCCTGGGAGGATCGGGTAATGCTTATTTTAAGAGTTGGCATTTGAACTAAGATTTGAAAGATGCAAGATAGTTAGGGCATCCCTGGCAAAAGCAAGAACATGTGCAAAAGCTAGGGGGAAAATAGAAACTTTAAGGAAATTAAAGGTAGGTTTTATGCAAGGAGCATTGTATGGTAAGGAAAAAAGTAGGAGAAAAAACTGGGAATATGAACAAGGAAGCATGCATTATCTAGTAGTCTAGGTTCAGAAGTTTGGGTTTCATTGTTTGAAAAGTAAATTGGGACCTTTGAAGATGTTTCTCTTCGTGAATTTTGGGGTTCTCTTGCTAGGTGAAAATATATTTATAATTGTTATGTTTTCCTGATAAATCAGTACTTTTCATTACACAATGTCCTTTCTGTGTGAAGTAACAATTACTGCCTCCAAAGTACATTATGGCAACTTCGGCTTTTTTTTGGTTATGGTTTCACCATACATCTTTGTCACTCCTTGTTTCTTCAACTTATTTGTATTTTTGTATCTCAAGTGGATCTTTGACAACATATTGTTGAATCATGCTTTTTTGTTCATTTGTATTTATTCTGCCAATCTCTGCCTTTTGATTTGAGTGTTTAACTTATTTACATATTGCATAACTACCGATGAGGTAAGATTTACATCTGCTATTTTGCTGTTTGTTTCCTCTACGTCTTATGACTGTTTTGTTTTTTCCTCCATTACTACCTTATTCTGTGTTAAACAAACTTTTAAATTTTATTTTCTCTCTCTCTCTTTTTTTTTTTTTTTTAACCAGATTTATTGAGCTATCTTCTCAGTTATTGTCTTGGGGGTTATAATTAATGTCTTAATTTAAAACAGTATAATTTCAGTTTAAAAGAACTTAAACAATATACAAAACTTCACTTCAATACAACTCTATTTCTCCCTCATTTTGTGTATTGTTATCATAGAAATGATACGTTATATATATATGATAAACATATATATGTTTATACATGTTAAGCTTATTTATACTTGTTTATAATTATTGCTTTGTGCAATTAACTTTTAAATTAGGAAAGAGTTACAAATAAAAGTAAAATTTGTGCTATATTATATTATAATATAATAATAAATATCATATTATTTGACTTACTGTCTATTGTCTTTTTATTTAAGCCTGAAAAACTCATTTTAGTATTTCTCATGGGGCAGCCTTTCTAGAAAGGATTCCCAAATATTGTGTTTCTGGGAAAGTCTTAATTTTCCTTTATTTTTTCAAAGATTACTTTGCTGGAAATAGAATTTTTAGTGATATTTTTTTCTTTCAGCACAATGAATATGTCCCTCCACAGCTTTTTCACTGTGATGGTTTCTGACAAGAAATCACCTGTTAAGCTTGTGGAGGATGCCTTGTATATGACGAGATGCTTGTCTTTTGATGCTTTAAAGACTCTCTTTCTCTTTGTATTTTGATTGTTTGACTATAATGTATCTATTTAACAGACATGGATCTCTTTGAGTTTGTCCACTTGTGACTTGTTGAATTTCTTGAATGTCTAAGTTAATGCTTTGTGTCAAATTTGGAAAGTTTTCTGCTATTATTTTTTCAAATAATATTTCCCCTACCCACCCCCACCCCCGTCTTTCTCTTCTCCTCTGTGACTCCTGTTACACATTTAGCATACGCATGTATGATGGTGTCCTACAGGTCTTTTAGACTCTGTTCATTTCTTTTCTTTTTTCTTTTATTTCTCACTGGATAATTTCTTTTCACTGGTCCTCAAACTCACTAATTTTTTTCTTAAAGCAGCTCAAAATAAATACTTCCCCCTACTGCATAAGAATTTTAACACCAGTTAACTGTTCTTTTGTGTTTTCCTAGAACCTAATAAGGGCAAGAATGTCAGCTATGTTCCCAGGCAATGATTATTATGGTACAATATCTTCTGCATGGTAAAATGCAACTGAACTATAAGAACTATACATACCTGATGGGCTTGAAGCCACCCTGAGTACAGTGCCTCTTGTAACTGGGCACATACTTGGGGTGACCCAGGAACCCATGCTTATGGAACTATTATGAGATACTGGCTCCCATGGGACATGATACGTTAAACCAAGGCTCTCATGTCTGCTCTGTGTGGATCTGGCTTCCTGGCACCTGAATCTTCATCTGGGGTTGGACGAGGGTCCAAGATACCGCTCTTCTGCAAGGACTCCTGCAGTGCCGCAGTGTTGGCTTTCCTGGATCTTTGTAAGTGAATCTGATGTCATGTGTGGCCTAGGGTGGTAGTGAGTCTTAATGTTTAGTGACCTTAATGAGACATCGTGGTAGGGTTTGCAGAAGGCCTTGTGATATGCCTTGGCATTTACGTAACCAGGAGTGATCTGCATTTTGATCTCGTCTGAACTTCTGCTGTCACAACACTTGTAGACCATCTATGATGGATCACATTTTACTGTCCACACCAAGCTAACATATCTTTTGAATATATAATCTGTAATGGTAGCCCACTTCAGTATTCTTGCCTGGATAGAATCCAGGACAAAGAATCCCATGGACAGAGGAGCCTGGGGAGCTACAGTTCATGGGGTTGCAAAGAGTGGGACACGACTGAGCAACTAAGCACAATAATATTATTTTCATTCCAGTCTATTCTGAAGGGCAGTCAGAGTTCAATCTTATTTTTCTATATTAATAGAATTCCACTGTATTTGATGATCTTTCAGTGTTTTCAAAGTGTTCTCATACTTATGGTATCATCTTTTCCTTAAGTCACATTGCTTTGGCATTCTTGCTCTGATGTCATATTGGAAATTTTACATTCTAAGATGTTTAATGGTTTTGCTCAGGAAGACAGACAATTAATGGCAGTTCCGTGATCTGTAGCCTAGTCCCTCAGCCCTGAATTCAGTATGCTTTCCAGTACTATGCAAAGCAGAAGTTATTAGCCATGTCACAATGAGCCCCAGTGCCAAAGGAAGCCAGTCTAAACTGATTTTGTTTTAGATCGTTGTTACCAAGTAAGACACTCACCCACAGAGCCAATAAGAAAACTTGCCAGATCTGTTGAGGGCTCTTCAACCTTTGTGTTGAAAAAGGAAACTCTACTTCCTCATCACTTAACACTCATGTCACAGTTTCGGTGAGGGCCTTGTCACAACTGGCAAAATTCTTTTTCAACTGAAATCTGTTCATGCATATTCAAAAATGCAAATTAGAATGTGTGCCCTTAACTGGAAAGAAGTTAATAACCTGTAATAGCTGCCTCTGGCTCTCCAACCCTCAACACTCTGGTGTCTTCATTAAGCAGTGGCAAGAGAGAGTGGTTTCTCATGGAAGCCAGCTTTGTATTTTGACATCTATGTACACAGAACACTATGATCTATATTTATGATTAAAGGACACCTTCTTGGCCTTTTATTCTTTACCTGAAATTTAAAAGATTAAAAAATAAACATATTCTTTAAATGATAGGATCATAGAATTGGGAATTGTGTTTAAACAATCTTCTCATTTTATTAGCTGAGGAAAGTGAGTCCCAGAAAAGCAAAGTAATTTTCCCAAGGTCACACAAAAATTGGGAATTTTTTATTTTTTAAACGTTTTTTTTTTTTTTTTTTGATGTGGACCATTTTTAAAGTCTTTATTGAATTTGTTACAATATTGCTTCTGTTTTATGTTTTGGTGCTCTGGCTGTTAGGCATGTGGGGTCTTCCTGGACCAGAGATCAAACCCATGTCCCCTGCATTGCAAGAGTCTCAACCACTGAACCACCAGGGAAACCCATCATTTATTTTTAGTATTTAAGAAACAGGGGCTTCCTTGGTGGCTCAGATGGTAAAGAATCTGCTTGCTATGTGGGAGATCTGGGTTTGATCCCTGAGTTGGGAAGCCCTGGAGAAGGAAGTCGTAAACCACTCCAGTATTCTTGCCAGGACAATCCCATGGACAGAGGAGTCTGGTGGGCTACAGTTCATGGTGTCGCAAAGTGTCAGACATGACTAACCAACTAACACTTTAAACAACAACAATGAAACAGTACATCAAGGATGGATTATCAATAATTTCCTGGGTCAGCTCTTCAGAATGCTGAGATGCAGAGACTCAACTAGGTAGAGGAAACACAAAAAAGTTAACACAATGCATATATGTAAGAATAATAATATACATATTATTCATTTGGGGAGTATATATCCATATGGTTAGTTGATGGAATATCTGACTATTTTCCTTTAATTGAATGCACAGTATGTAAATGAAATATAACAAGTGTTCTGGGAGATGATAACTCTAACGAGACATTTTCTCTGCCTGCCTGGATCCTGCAATTTAATAAGGCAACCAGCATATAAGCAAATATGCTAGCAACTTAATGTCATGACACACCCAAACATGCACACAAACACATGTGGTCAAGACCATGGATATGACCGTTACATGTCTTACTTCTTTCAACCATTTTTCTCTATCTCAGCCATTCTGGTGGCTTCAGTTCAGTTCAGTTCAGTCCCTCAGTCGTGTCCAACTCTTTGCGACCCCATGAACCGTAGCATGCCAGGCCTCCCTGTCCATCAGCAACTCCCAGAGTCCACCCAAACCCGTGTCCATTTTGTCGATGATGCCATCCAACCATCTCATCCTCTGTTGTCCTCTTCTCCTCCTGCCCTCAATCTTTCCCAGCATCAAGGGTGTTTTCAGATGAGTCAGCTCTCCACATCAGGTGCCCAAAGTATTGGAGTTCAGCTTCAACATCAGTCCCTCCAATGAACACCCAGGACTGATCTCCTTTAGGATGGACTGGTTGGATCTCCTTGCAGTCCAAGGGACTCTCAAGAGTCTTCTCCAACACCACAGTTCAAAAGCATCAATTGTTCTGTGCTCAGCTTTCTTCACAGTCCGACTCTCACATCCATATGTGACCACTGGAAAAACCATAGCCTTGACTAGACAGACCTTTGTTGGCAAAGTAATGCCTCTACTTTTTAATATTCTATCTAGGTTGGTCATAACTTTCCTTCCAAGGAGCAAGCATCTTTTAATTTCATGGATGCAATCACCATCTGCAGTGATTTTGGAGCCCAGGAAAATAAAGTCAGCCACTGTTTCCACTGGTGGCTTAACCATTTCTAATCACAGCACACCTTGTGAGACAGGGTAGCATAGTATGTTAGCTGGAGCCATAATGCTCAGGCTCTGTGCTTAATGATCAGGTGAGGTAAGTCACATCTTTGTTCCTCTGATTTTTCATCCATATAATGGGCATGATAATATTATCTACCTTTTCCAGCTTTTGTGAAGAATAAATGAGTTAGGACATGTAGACAGTTTAGAACTGTCTGTTTAGTTTGGACAGTTTAGAACTGTTTTAGGCCCAAAGTTAGCACTAAATCATTAGCTTAAAGTCAAAAGGAATAAACCACTGGTGCATCAACTTGGACGGGTCTCTTCCTGCCTTCCCTCCATCCTTTCTTCCTTTTCCTCCTTACCCTCCTCTGTGTCTTCCTAGGGGACTTAGCAACTTTTACCTGTTTGTCACTACAGTATGTGGGATGAGGTGGGAGGCGCCTTGGGTAGCTTAATAGTTAATTGTTATCCAAGTATTTTGTTTTTCATAAAGTGCATGAGCAGATTGCTAAACTTTAGGACAGATTACCGAGAAACCTGATGTAGGGCAAAGCAAGGCTTGGTGAGAGGAGGAAGTGAACCCCGTTGGTCTTTCATTCTATCACTCATTTAACAAACGTCTATTGAATTCCTACTCTGTGTCTTCACGTGTGGAAGTGTAAAAATGAATGAAATAAGATCTCTGCTCTCAGCTACCTCACAGGGTTATAGGAAAAACAGAGCAGACAGTAGAGAGCGGAATACACCACTAGTGGACATGGTAATGTTATTACCTTCAATACGTACTTAACGATACACTGAGCGTTCTTCTAAATGCTTTCAGATCAGATCAGATCAGTCACTCAGTCGTGTCCGACTCTTTGTGACCCCATGAATCACAGCACTCCAGGCCTCCCTGTCCATCACCAACTCCCAGAGTTCACTCAGACTCATGTCCATTGAGTCAGTGATGCCATCCAGCCATCTCATCCTCTGTCGTCCCCTTCTCCTCCTGCCCCCAATCCCTCCCAGCATCAGAGTCTTTTCCAATGAGTCAACTCTTCGCACGA
>NW_011494771.1:266684-267619 GCF_000754665.1 Bison bison bison
TCTTCGCACGAGGTGGCCAAAGTACTGGAGTTTCAGCTTTAGCATCATTCCTTCCAAAGAAATCCCAGGGCTGATCTCCTTCAGAATGGACTGATTGGATGTCCTTGCAGTCCAAGGGACTCTCAAGAGTCTTCTCCAACACCACAGTTCAAAAGCTACAGTTCTTCGGTGTTCAGCCTTCTTCACAGTCCAACTCTCACATCCATACATGACCACAGGAAAAACCATAGCCTTGACTAGACGAACCTTTGTTGGCAAAGTAATGTCTCTGCTTTTGAATATGCTATCTAGGTTGGTCATAACTTTCCTTCCAAGGAGTAAGCGTCTTTTAATTTCATGGCTGCAGTCACCATCTGCAGTGATTTTAGAGCCCAGAAAAAATAAGTCTGACACTGTTTCTACTGTTTCCCCATCTATTTCCCATGAAGTGATGGGACCAGATGACATGATCTTTGTTTTCTGAATGTTTGAGCTTTAAGCCAACTTTTTCACTCTCCACTTTCACTTGCATCAAGAGGCTTTTTAGTTCCTCTTCACTTTCTGCCATAAGGGTGGTGTCATCTGCATATTTGAGGTTATTGATATTTCTCCCAGCAATCTTGATTCCAGCTTGTGTTTCTTCCAGCCCAGCATTTCTCATGATGTACTCTGCATACAAGTTAAATAAGCAGGGTGACAATATACAGCCTTGATGTACTCCTTTCCCTATTTGGAACCAGTCTGTTGTTCCATGTCCAGTTCTAACTGTTGCTTCCTGACCTGCATACAAATTTCTTAAGAGGCAGATCAGGTGGTCTGGTATTCCCATCTCTTTCAGAATTTTCCACAGTTCATTGTGATCCACACCTGAATTAATTTACACAACACAATCATCTCTTTCTGTAGGTACTGTGAACGTTTCAGTCTTATACAGACAGAAAGTGGAAAAAAGTAAC